>NC_068938.1:62858451-62998451 GCF_016801865.2 Culex pipiens pallens | reverse complement strand
TTTTGAATGGGAAACTAAAAATTTGTTCCTTTCGTCAGCAAGAATACGGAGCGATAAATTTAACCTGGGCTCTGGAGAAGGAGGCAAGTTTTTGGGCAAATTGAAAAAAAGAAAGTAAAATGGATTCAAAGAAGGTGGAAAATCCTTTCTTGCTTTGCTCGAAGAAAGGGAAAAAATCGCTTGCTCAGAAGAGGAAAATGATTGAGTACCGACTTCTATACAAATTCCTCTTCGGAGAGCGTTTGCATATGAATGCAATTCTTAACCTGATTTGCAATCTAATAGACATTTTTGCTCGCAATCTTCCTTTGGTGGAAGAACCTCCTTTCAAGGAGGCGGTCGTCTTCGTGCCGGAATTTGTCAAAGAACGTGGTTTTCTGGCCACCCACTTCAGCAAAGACGCCTCCGGAGGAGGTGAAGATTATCTATTTTCTATGGATTTTGTCATCTTCCTTCCCCTTTGGTACGGAAGAACTTGCCGAACCAGTTGAAAGTGCAGCGCCACATGCCAAGTGGGTGTTGAACACGTGGACTTCAGAGGGAGGAAGTGGTCGAAGTGGCTGCCGGAATTTCGCAGATCCCCCTGAATGTGGTGGTTGGTGGCCTGGGTTCATCCAACAAGTAGCTGGCCCGTGACTGCCTGCTGCCCTCGAGTGGCTTCGGATGCTTGAAACTTGCAGTGCCTTCAAGGAATCTCTCTCCTTGGTCCTTGGGGTCGTTTCGAAGATGCAGCAATTTTGAAACGAGGCGGGTTTTTTGCATGAGTTTATAGTGGCTGATACGGAGGGGTTGTTTAGAAGTTTGCTCGAAATTGGTTTTCTTGTGTAGTTTGGATGGAGAGGGGATTTGCAGAGACATGAGTTCAGCCGATTGACCTGCAAGATTGTCGTTCCGAGTAGGAATTGTTTAGTGCGCTTTAAAAAGTTTAACTGTTGCAACAGCAGAAAATCTTAGTTATGATGAATGGTAATCCAAAAAATATTATTCGTTAAATTTAGAAGACTTATTATTCCTCAAATGCATCGATATCTCTGGACACTGTACTATCTACAATTGTCATTTTGAAAAAAACCCCCTCAACTCTCTCAACTGTACAAATTTTCGATTCGAAAAGTTCCACTTTTCAGCACTGAAATGGGTGCTGAAAAGTTGAACTTTTTAGCAATTGTTTCGAAAAGAAACACTTTTCAACATTCTTTTGATTCAGACGATTTATTGACAAAATTGACAAAATACATGAAAATTTGACATAAAATTTCACTCAATGGGTGTTTTTCGGAATTGCAAAAAATGTTGTATGTAACTCGTAGCAAAACTTGATTTTTTCAGCACTCTTCGTATTTATCCAACTCGGTGAACCTCGTTGGATAAATGTACGACTCGTGCTGAAAAAATCCTCTTTTTGCAACTTGTTGCATAAACTACTATTATTTTTAAACTTTTTATTCTGATAATTCACCACAAACTAACACAGCATTTGCCCTTAGCCATCTTCGATTAGCGTGCAACTTTGTCCTAAAGGGTAATTTTGGTCTCTGATTTCGATTACGAGGTCCTTGTTCAATATCTCTTGTCAGTGGGGCGGGTTTTTCAATAATTTGTAGTCTGCAATGATGATTATTTGAAAGTTTGTTGCCAAAGGGGCTTTTATGTAGAATTGAACGCCCGAAATTTATATTTAAAAAATCGCTTCTTAAAAATCTAAATTAAAAAAAAAATTGAAACCTTTCCTCAATTCTGAAACCCGACTATATAAAACAAAACTCACTTTTCTAGAAAGGAAATTTCATATTTTTTTAGAATCTGAAATAACCCAGAAGAGTCATTTTGAAAACAAACAATTTCATTTACCAATAAAAAAGATTAGCAAAAGTTTTTTTTTGCGTTTCGACAAACTCTTAAAAAAATCGTTAAATCGCGATGACTCGAAATATTTACTAGTAAACCACATAATTATAACCATCATTTTTTTGTAATTGTCTCCTCAACAACTTTGTAGAACATCGTTACACTCTTAAAATTACCCTGTAAAGTTAGTTAATTGAAGTACGAGGGTCGTACCATATAAAAAATCTAAATGGTATCAAGGCAACTTTTCCGGTTTCGTGCAAGGCGTAGTATAAATCATTACGGAAACTCATAACATTTTTACGTCGGACAAGGGACGTTTTTGAAAAAAATATCATTTATTGAAATATTTGAAACGTTTCTTATTGATTGTTGATCCTATTTTAGAAGTCTAATAATACAAGCATTTTTGAATTTTCTTATCTATTTGAAAAAAGAAAGTTACATAAACATTAAATATAATATTCATATTTCTAATATTGTTTTATTTATCTTTTTCACTACGAAAATAAAACATCATAAAAGAAAGAATGAAAACTCAAAAATTGTAATTGTAAACATACTGAGCAATCCCATCAAAAATGAGATTTTTTTTTTTATATTTTTTTTGAATTTTTTTATAGTGAATTCCGCCATATTTCAAATAATTTTTCATACAAATTTGGCAGCATTTCATATGGAAATGGCTTTTAAAATTCAATAGGGTATATGGCCCTATTTTGGACCTACTATGCAAAGCGTCAACATATTTCGCATGGTTCTCAAGAACGGTCTAACTAATTTGGCTCGTTTCAGGATTGTTTTGTGCCTTAATTTAGCCTTAACAAAGTGTACTATTGAAAATTGAAAATAATTTAACCATTTCATTGTAATAAGCATTTCAAGTAAAACATTTTTTGGATTCTTTTTGGACTTATTGAATGTATTTTGGAGACATCGCTGAACCTATTTTGGACCCACACTCTGATTGGTTGAAATTTGGACAACTCGAATTGCGGCGTGCGGCGACAACACGCACACTTACAAAAAACTCGGTTTGATAAACCAAAGGGCCTATCCACGATTGTTATTTGGAAAATATTTATTTCAGAAATTAAATAATTATGATAAAACAATGGATTTGAATTTGAAAACGTGTTTTAATTATATTGAATGGAAACTCACACATCTTTAGCAGATATCTGTCCTATTTACAATTTGCGTATTCTTACGACCTAATTGTTCAAGCATTAGAGCATAAAAGACAACCCGTTATTAGTCGCAATAAAAACACCTTAACTTAAAATCAAATGAATGACAGAGATACATAACAAGATACAATGAAAAAAGGTTCTAAATTTTAAGCAGAGCTTAAGTTCAAATATGATTAAACAATGAAGAAATTTTAAAGAGAGATTATAGCTTGTAACTTGGTGTGAAACTTTCTCATCTGCCATGTTAAACTTTACAGTTGCTTGACAAAAAGTTTAACTACATGTTGCACTTTTAAAAACAATGTAATATTGGAAAAAATCTTTGTTTGAATACCAGGGTGCCTTTGATAGTCTTAGTTTGTCTTGTTAAAAGCAGATTTGAGGTGTTCAAACATTATTTTTACTTTGAACTTACCATCACTTAGGTTGCTGATATAGTTTTAAAGAAAATCATTTATGTCAATATTTAGTTAACTATGTTTATAAGCTTTTTAACATAATACATATAAATTTTAGGTAAAATTGTTAAAAATTCAGAACTTTGCCTGAAATTCGTTGAAACTAGTTTTGTTTATTAAATTATAGACAGGGATGGAATAATCGCAAAAAAATCAATTTCGCAAGCGAACTTTCTTCACCCGCGAAAGAGAGAGGAGGCAAATCACGCAAAAGAAAATCGCTCCCGAAATTCTTCAAGAAAATCAATCTGCTGGTGATTTTTTGTGAATTTCCTTATCAGCATCACTTAAAAGTATTTATTTCACTTTGTTTACACACATTGCCCATCTACAAAATGTGACAGGTCGTTTTTTGACGTGTGACGTTACACTTGCACGTGTAGTAGTGAATAAGATGTTCCGCCACACAAGATCCTCTGTAATTATTAAGTCAAATGTAATTACAAAAGCCGACTCGGTCCTAACCAGGTCCCAGTACCGAAAAGGACCTAATAAAAATAATTTTATGAAAAAAAAAAAAAAAAGATGTTCCGCCGAATAATCAAGATGATGATTTTTTTAGATTCCTTTTACCGATCTTTCGTGCGCGAGAGAGAAGAGCCATGCTCCTTTTGGATTTTTTCTCTTGATGAACGTCCAATGATTTTCTTTTGATGATGATTATTCCATCGCTGATTATAGATTTACTGAATTCAAAGAACGAATCAAAAGTTTTTACATTTTATATTTATTTTGTTTTAATGAAAATGCCTTTAAATTAGGAGATTTTTTTGAATTATGTTTTAAAAACAAATAATATTTAATAATATTTATTATTTACAAACTTATTTTACCTTTTCCTAGTAGAAGATTGTCCGAAGAATCCGAAAATGCATTCCGTTTTATGATTCAAAATTATGTTCATTGAGAAAATCATGACACTTTGAGAAGATTAAAATAATGCTATTTATCAAAATTTTCTTAATTATACTTAATTAACTTTTCAAAAAATTTCTTGAAAAGTTCTTCATGAGGTACTTTGAGCACTTCTCTACCATGGTCAGTATGATTCCATACCATTCCGTACGTATTTAACCCACCGGAGGTCGCGTACGTGTACTTTGTACACAGTTTGTAAGGGCACTTGTAAGAAAGGCGAAAACACGCGACTTCCCGAAGGTTAATTTGTACTCTTCATTTTGCGGAAAAATCTCAAACCTATCAAAGTTACTCCGGCTATCAAAGTCACCCAGATTTACGGTAATCAGATATTTCTCAAATAATAAAATTCATAAAGTTAACATCGTATTAACCTCTTATGCTAATTTGTTTTGGAAGATTTTTATTTTTCTAGCTGGTTCAATTATGTTTCTAACATGATTGACACGGTAAAATCTAAAAGTGTAATTTATTATAAGCCAACGCTGCCAATTGTGAAAAAATACGTTATACCTGTATTTTTAAAAATAATATATTGATAGATATGCAAAAATCAGTCAAAACTTACAAAAAATCAATTTTCCATATGTATATTTCTCTGATTAGTTTGCAATACGTCGTAACAGCCATCACGATCTCCGACACTTATTTGATTTTTTTTTCTCTGAATCAAACCAAATTGTTTGTTTGTTTTCCAGTAAAGAGCATTTAAAAGACGTGCAGATGACAATTCAAAGCATTTTTTATTTATAATTCGCAAGTTGATCGAGAACTGATCGAAAAATTGATTTGTTTACAACTAGCGCTTAGGATCTTTTTAAAACGAACTCAAGATTTTTTAAATTTAATTCATACGACTTTTTCAAAAACCACTCGTAAGCCATGTTGACAGCTCCTGTCATGGTGACAGCTGACGATTTAATGAACTAGACCCTTTAGGTTTTTCAATCGTTTCCCATTCAATTCCAACAGGGTAGCCAGTTTGCATTTTTTGAAGCAAATTTTAAAAATATATGCAGCTAAATTGGTGATAATGATGTTAAGACAAACATAAATCAACATCAGTTTAAATTTTGGGATACTTTGCAATCGGTCCTTACAATCATCTAAATCTCTATCATCAATTTGCATTTTTATCGTTTAAAAAACACATTTTGATTGTTTCTGTTAATCATTTGATTTTTAAAGCTTAGATTTCTTTCAAATAATTACAGTAAAGGAATGCATTTCAAAATATTAAATTAAAAAAATTCAATTAATGTTAATGAAATATCGAAATAAATTGATAAACAAAACTGGCAACACCTTGTTATACATGTGTTGGTGATAGCCTAGAACCGACAGCAAAGTAGCTCCAAAAACTGATCCAACGCGGCTGATTTGAAAAAATATTTTGAATTGAGTTTTTTTCGATAATAGAATAGTTATTTCAGTGGTTTAGTGATGAAAAACATAAAAGAATTAAATAGACAACAGTTACATTGCTCGGAAACCGGACGAAATTGTTTGGTGTCAGAGCAAAACAGAAAAAAACACAAGGTGTCGCGAGCCAAATCCGATAAGCAACGAAGCCGGAATATTTGGACCTAATCGATGTGCTAGGAAAATGTTAGGAAATACGGATGGCATTGGAAAAAGTGGCTGAAAAAGCGGAAATAATCAAAAATGTTAACATTTTTGGAAGGGGTAAGCTACAAAACGATCCTGCTTACACTTTCTGTTGGTTGGATTCAGTGAATTCGTACTTTAAAAGCCTGAACTACCTCGATTGATAAAAATAGGTCCAAAATACGTACTAGGTCCAAAATAGGGTCATATACCCTAATCTATATCTTTTGGTAGAGTGTTTTCGTCATTCTGATGTTTTTGTCTAAATTTGAGGTCTAAATGAGGACTACACCGAGAAAAAAATTAAGCATTGAAATTTGCTTGCTGATTAAAAAAAAAATACTATTTGTTACCTTAAATTGATTTTAAAAATAACTTTTCATTTAAATTTTATGTTAATTTATAGGGAAAATACAACGAAATCTTTTTAGAAAATTCCTAAAAAGCATAAAAAGTCTACGACATAAACTTTGAAAAATATTTGCAACGGCCCAAGTGACAAGAGTGATTTATAGAATAAGTAAATTTTTACCCTGTATCTTTTTTTTCGGTGTGTTCCCCAGCCATATCTACAAAATTTGGACAAACAGAAATTGTAAATTTTGTTTAATATCATAATATTATTAATGAAAATTGTGTTCCAATTATTAGATGTTTACCACTTTTGCCAAAGTAAATATTTTAGATAATAAAATTATAAAAATAAAAATGTAGTTTTTGTAAAGATTTTTTTGGTTTTAAAAAAATCAACCTATACTGAAAAAAAATGTTAAAAACTTGCATTTTGAAAGGTTGAACTTGATCGCTGGCTTCTTTATAAAAAAAAGTCAAAGTAGTTATGTCACAGACATAACCGGAATGGCGTAGACTACGTAAAGTTTTGATATGTGAACCATTTCTTAATTTTGATGAATTAGCTAGACACTTGAAATACATTAACGGAATAAGATCGTGAATGCGATCGGTAAATTCAATCGGACCGTGTACGTACCGGTTGTTGAAACAGAATTTATATACGATTCGAATTGACTTTTACTAGAAAGAGATGGCAAATCTAATGCGAACAAAACCGCAGCTACCATGTAAACATACTTTGAATGTGTTGATAAATCTTTGACTAGACAACATCGAATGGAGGAAGGAAAGAGAAGAACGAAAAACGATTTTTTCGTGAACCGAATGAATGTTTGGTAGCAGAATGAGGGGTAGAGGGAGAGGGGTTGGGGGCGAGAGCAGCCTCAGAAAGCTGGTCAATCCGTCAACCCCGAAGTCAATCGTGTCAATTCAATTAGAGGGAAGGAAGATATAAGCGTTTGACGAATGACGCAGTATTCCAGGGCCTTCGGCCCGGGTTTTTAGGAGTTGGCGGCGAGAGCAGCCTCAGAAAGCTGTGCAGTCCGTCGCCCCCGAAAACCAAAATTTGTTCCTGAAATTTAAACTGTAATTATTCATTGCGCTGCCTCGCCCCGGGTGGAACGAGGGACGGGGAGTGAGGCAACTCCGAAGAGTTGGGAAGTTTAACAACTAGAATTTGGAAGTTTCACAACCACGGCTTGACCCACGAGAGGCAACTTTTCGGCGAGAAGGCAGCAGGCGCGCGCCTCATTTTGTTGCTGCCTCGTCCCGGGTGGGACGATCCAAACGGTCCGGCCATCGAGAGGCAACTGGCTGACGGTGACGACGAGAAGGCGATGCGCACTTCTTTTGCAGTTCTGGTCCCTCTCTCTCCTGCTGCTGCTGCTCTGGTCTCTCTCCTGCTGCTGCTGCTCTGGGCTGAGCTTTCCTGCTGCTGCTGCCGGTCCGACGTCTGAGACGTGAATGATAGAATGGGCTGAGCGCGCGTTCTTATATATGATTTCGGTCTGCTACTTCCCCTCCTTTTTCGCGACAGACACTCGGTCGCGTTGCTCGGATGATTTTTCCCCTCAAAATAGGTACTTGACATTCCCGTCCGTGAGTGGGAAGCGCTCGTTTTGCTTGCAAAATCTCTGCATTTTGAAAACATTTTAAAACATTCAATTGTTTCAATAGTAAAACTATTTTGCCAACAATGAAAGTTTTATAGCAAATTGCTGAATAATTTTCGAATCGAATGGAACCAAAATCGTGCCGATTCGATTTGAGGGAAGGAAGATATAAGCGATTGACGGATGACGCAATATTCCAGGGCCTTCGGCCCGGGTTTTTTGGAATGACACCCCAGTACCTTCGACAAAGACGTAAGTCTACGTCAAAATTGCATTTCATTTATATGTATGCGAAACATTCAATTTTAGTTTTACGGAAAATTTTAATAAAATTATGAAACAAAAAAAAAGTTCAAGTATTTTTCGTTCAAAGTTTAAACCTAAGAAGATTTGAAAAAGGTCTATTGTTTACTTTCAAACGTCAATCAAATATGCCATATGAAAATATTTCTTTTTATAACACTCCCTCTCTACCACCTGGTAATGCCAGTGATTCTCGGAACCAATCCTTAAAAAAACTGATTGTAGAAATAGGTCTTCAATGAAGAGCATATTTTGCATACTATTAAAAATACTTAAATGTTTTGCAACAAAAAAAATGCTGTCGCAAGCTCTGGTAAATGGTAACCTTAAATCAAAATGAGGTAGACCATTTTTCAATTCATCTTCCAAATTAAAAAAAAAAACAATTTGCTAACAAATTCACACCAAACTTGCCCACAACTTCTCAATAATGTGGGTCACCTGGGACATCCCACCATTTACAAGACGAAAAACATCTATTTTGTAACGGATATCATCTTTCGCCGAAACTTTTACCAGGTAACTCACCGCCTCTCGGTCGATGGTGATCATCTTTCATCACCGGCGATTCGGCGCGAAAAAAAGGCATCATCAATGAACATCAGACAACCTTTCTTCGAAGAAGAAGCATCAAAAAACTGCCGCACTCACGTTGAATAACAAACCAACCAAAGTTTACAAAAAAAAAAACACAGCAAATAAAAAATCTGAAAAAAACAACTCAGAGAAAAAGGAGAGTGAGAGACAGACTGAAAAAAGTTCGTGTGTGGTACTGAATGATTGATTAATTTATTTGTTCAAAAATTAAACGAATGAAGCGGAATTGGGCGGTAATTTGAATGGTTCGCGTTTAATTATTGAGTCTCGAAGCGGCTCTTTTTTGTTCCTTTTTTTCATCCGCCCAGCTGTCCAACACTCCATAGAACACACACACAGTGACGTGACTGTGTGTGCGAAAAAGGGGTGCCCACCAAATGCCCACCTCCCCAAGCGTTACACCCACGATTTTTTCAAAGGGATTTTTTTCCGAGCCGACATTTTGGTCAATTACAGGAAAGAGAAAATGATACACGCGTTTTAATGGGTGAAACCAAATGGTCAACATGGATTTTTATGCATGGTCAAACAATTTTGGGAGGGTTTTTTTTCTTCTTTTCGAATGAGCTTTTTTTTAATGAACAGCCACAGACAATCGAGATGGGATGGGACTTTAAATTGTAGCAGGTGGGCTTTGGCAGTCAAAAATGGGATTGGCCGGGCTTTTTTTCTTTTGAGTGTGCATGAACGTTAATTAAATTTGTAATATTCAATGAACCATAAATTGACGCAATTGATTTAAAAAAAAGGTACGCGATGAATAACATGAGGATTTATTTTAGTAAATTCACTATATTGCTATATTACACTATATTACTATAATTTCTGAATATAAAATATTTCAATAGCAGAGAAATTCAAAACAGTTATTATAAAATCTGTAAAACAAATAAAATTTCATAAACTTTTTGATCACTTATAACCTCCTAAATTTTAAAGGTTTTTCAAAATATATCTAACTTTTACCTTTGAACTCATTTCATAACGAGCATACCATTATCTATTCGCAATTAATGACTTTATTCCCCCATTCCCCTTCGCTCTCTCCCCCTGTTACGCAAAACTTGATCTTTATTAAACGACACTCTTGACTGGCGAACGCGACACGTGTCGAGTCACACTTGGTTGGCACAAGTGGCAAAGGGGGGTGGATTAAAGAGGTCCTCATTTCTGTGTAAAATCCCTCCCATTTTGCACCCATTTGAGTAAAATGTCGAAACAGTAGCGGAAAACGGCACGCACGACCTGCGTGTCCTGGCCTGGGTGGTTGGTGGTTGCTGGGGTAATTAGGGAAAGAAACAGAGCAAAGATTAAAGGGCACGCATCAGCACTGACTCGACGTCAATTAACGAAATGCGTGCAAATTATTGATGTTTGATTTTTTTTTGTATTTGAAAATGTCAAGCCTTTTGCGAGGGTAATTAAGTGTGGAGAAAGATGCCAATTCGTAGAAATAATTTCAAAATTTAAATTTTTACAATTTTATTTAATATTATCTTTATCTTTTCATAGTTTTACTTTTCAAAAGAATATAGGTTTTTTTTTACAAATATACGTAGATTTTTTATCCTCTACTGCTAAAATGTATATTTGATTTTATTTTGTTCAGTAAGTCATTTTGAGCTACTTTTCAAAATGTATTTATTTAGTTTAGATTTGCTTAGTCAACTAATTTTGAAATAAAATAGAAGGGGTTTCTTTTTAATCACAGCAAACGGTTGATCCCAGGAGAAAATCTTTATTTTTCATAATATTTCTAAATTCACATGAAACAAATAAAATCATCAAAATTTTAGTTCTACTTTCCCATGCTTTTTGAAGATTCAAATTTTTATGAAACATGGATTTTTTGAGATATTTTAGATCGAGTTATAGTTATGAATTGTGTTGTTTCACCTTAAAAAATTTAAAATTTACCATTTTCTGTTGTAATACCCCTTTTTCAGCCTAAATTGTGTTCCAATTTTAAAACCTTCCAAATTCACAAAAAAAAAATACTTGTACTGTGTACTTTATGGATGAAGCCCTATTTTTCTTGACCAAAAATATCAGTACCTTGGAATTCTTTCAAGAATGAATAGTTTTTTGAAAATTTATTTTTAGTACTTTTTTTATTAAGATGAACTTTGTGTGTGCTTTTCTATGACCAAAGAATACATTTTGCATCATTGGTTCGTCCATACTAGTTGCACTAAAATGCTTCAAAAATATTCTAAATAATGTTTCTTTGAAAAAGATTTTCTGATCGATTTTCTGGTGTCTTAGGAAAAGTGGTTGGTATTGCTTAGAATCTTAACCCTCTACTGCCCATTTTTTTTTTGAAAATATTTATTTTTCCCGTGTTGTTGTCATTTTGAGCAACTTTTGTTCTACGAAAAACTTTACTCTTGTTTTATATTTTCTTGTTTTATTTTTAGTATTTTAATTTGCATTTATCTTGTTAAGTTTATGTTTGTTTTTGGTAGTATTTGGCCTATTCTTCAACCTAATATAATTACATTTTGCCTATCTGATTTTTCACGGTTTTACAGTAACTTTTTCAATTTTTTGCCTTTTTTATCACATTTTTTGCTATAGAATGGCACCATCATCATTTAAATTGCAAAGCAATGCGTAGAGGCATAGCCTGGGACACTACAAAAATTACTGCATACTTCTTTTTACTGAAAATATAGGAAATGTTAGTGAAAAACACAGCCAAAGTTTACCCCTAAAAAATGACTTTTTTAAAAAACATTGGCAAAGTCACATAAAACAAGTTGAACTTTCAACCCTGAAATTTTCTAAAATTTTAAGAGTTCTTCTTTCCAATGCTTTTAAAAGATCAAAAATCAGTTGAAAAATTGATTTTTAGCGATTTTTCAGATCGAAGCCCGTCTAAAGGAGGGGTTAGGTTGTAGAGGGTTAAAAAAAGTAACATTCATAAAAAAATTTTTGTGATGTTATTTTAATTAAATTTTCTAAATTTAAAAAATACAAAATTATATAAAATTAACATAGGAAATTTCATTGGAACTTGATGACGTAGGCGATATCAAATAACATTATGATTGCATAATTCATTCTACATCTTAAAGTTTTTCGATTTTTTTCCACATTTTTTTCATAAAATAAAATGAATTTTAACTAACTTGTTCCATAGCTCAAAAATGCAAATTTTTGTTATCTAAAACATATTAAAAAATTAAAAAGCATTACATAGCATAACGAGTCTGCATCACGCTGAAGATTATAAATATATCTAAAAATGAGATCTTATAAAAAAAAAACGTTACTTAATCCACCTTTAGGTGGTTGGTGCCTTCCTCATATTCATAAAGTCAATACATTCAGTAAAAATAGCAACATTCCCCCTTAACATGTTTAACAAATCAACTTTATTACTCATTTCTTTTGATAGGGTTCGCAGACCTTCAATATTTTTGGCTCATCGGCAAGGTCTGATAAAAAACCTATCCAACCATAGATCACATGAAAGATTCAAACAATATTTTAATCACAATATCTGAAATCCGGCCTCCAAAAAATGTATAAATAACACATAAGTGCTAATAACTTTTGATAAGGTTGTCAGATCTTCGATGTTTTGGGCTCATTGGAAAGGTATTTTTAATACCTTTCTGAAAATGTACAACATGATAGGTTTTCTTGCAAAAACCACTCTTTTTACAATCTTCCGGACATACGCCAAAATCATTTTTTTAGCATAACTTTTGAAGTACTTTACTAAACTTGCTGATTTTAAATAGAGACCTATGGGACCCCAAGACGGATCGAATGAGACTAATACGGTCAAAATCCGTTCATCCAGTCCGGAGATAATCGACCGGAGATAAATCGACACCTACACACATCCACACAGACATTTGCTCAGAACATGATTCTGAGTCGATATGTATACGTGAAGGTGGGTCTAGGTTGTCAAATTAAGAAGTTCATTTTTCGAGTGATTTTATAGCCTTTCCTCAGTAAGGTGAGGAAGGCAAAAATATTTTGAGCAATTTAATTTTTGTGTGCAAAGTCCAATTTATTTTCATTGTGAAAAGTCAAAATTTTAAAACGGCAATTTTTTTTTGTACAGTTTATTTATTTTTTCCTGAGAAGTCTCAAACAATATCTAAAACTTTGATTTTACGAAGAAAAAAATTATGAAAATTGTTTTTATTGGTCATAGAAAAGGAAACACAATCAACCATATAAAAAAATTTATAAAAAAAATAATCGTTGTCCGAAGTTTCAAATCATTGCTCTAATGAAAGGTACATTTTAGCATCCATTTGAGTGTTGGAATGTTTAATTTTTTAGCTCGTGAAGATATGCTTTTTGATACTGTTTTGACGGCAATTGTTTGATTGAAAAAAAAAACAAATTCAAATGATATTTTCCGAAATTGCAAAAGAAAAATGTTGTGATAAATTAAATTTGACAAACTATTTGATCACAAAATAAAAGAAAACAAATTAACAAATACCTATTAGTTATTATAGAATATTTTTAAAGAACCCAAAATACACAGTCAAATAAAACTTTTTAAACAAATTATTAAGAAAGGGAATTTTCAAGATTTGAACCATAATTGTTAATTTTCTAAATCTGTAAATTTCAAATTCTTAAAATAATCATAAAATTTATATTTATTGAACTCTTATTTATATTTATATTAGAATAAAAAAAAAAAATCACACATTTAACAATAACATTTCCCTTCCTTTCCCACTCTTCCTTCCAGTCCGCCGCTGGTCGACCTGGTCCACGTGGAGTGACTGCACGGCCAAGTGCGTCCAGGTGCGTCGCCGAGTGTGTCGCACGCAGAGTCTCGAGTACTACGACAAGGCCCTGGTCAAGCACCACCAGCAGTTGGTGATGGACGACGACCAGGACCCGGACCAATCCAGTTTTGGGTGTCACGGCAAGGACACGCAGTCGATCGTGTGCCGCGGCGGGGACTGCGAAATCGATGATACAGGTGAGTGTAAGAGTGGAGAGAGGGAACGGGGGATGTTTTCTCATAATTGATATGAAGGTTGTTAATTATTGATGGATCGGAAACGGGAGGCGGTTGCGTGATAAAAATTGTGTGCTACATGGAGTGTTAATTTTCACGTCATTGTCGAGGAAAATGAGGAAAATTATTGGTGAAAAAATCAGTCATATTTTATGGAGTGCGTTCGCACGTCTCTGCCAATTGGTATTCATGAGACGTATGAATTATCAATATTAATTAATGCACAATGATACTCAAGTGGTAGGAACCACAGATATTTTTTAAAATTAAGTGCAGAAGTTTTTATTCGAGTAGGTATTTAACAAAAAAATATATTTGATATTACACTCGGTTTCAAATCATGACAGCACAAACTAAAATTTTTTTGCTCTATTCTGAATTTTTTCTTCAATTTTTCATTGCAATAAAGCAACTCACTTCCTCCAGACTAGACAAGACGCGAACGCACCACGATCCCTTTCCACCCCCAACAAAAGTATAAAGAACTTCTACCAACTAAAAGGAAGCAAAACGAAGAAAAAAAAAAAAACTACTGAACCGAAGAACATTTACCCAACCCCCGCCGTCTATATCTAGGGGAATCATTCCGCGTTCTTTGGTAACATCACGATGATGGCAATAAATAGATACTAGTAACAGATATCCTTGGCAAATCCTTGAAGGCAAGCAGCGCTGAACCGAACTCTCTCTAGCGCAATACTTTGTGTTCCGGATAGAGAGTGAGACTGCTTGAATGGAACCGGCAATTATTCAATCCTGTACAAGATACTTGTACAATTTTTGAAGGGAAAAGGTATTGTGATTGCTGAATAAAGATGACTTTTTTTATTTTTAAGCATATATAAGCTTTTTTAATAGCTTTCAATAAATAAGTTTATCTCAGCAATGTTACTACAAAAATCCCATTTTTGAAAACTACAAACTGATTTAAATCAATTTCAAGTTTTGATAATAGTATAAATTAATTTAAGTTTGTGCCTGCCCTTTTTTTCAATTTATTGAACAAATAATCAACATGATTAAAAAATATTATCAGGCTGTTCTACATATTTCTGGATGCTTAAAACACCCTTAAAAATTGGTCGAATAAACAGGGTGGGAAATGCAAAAAATCAAAATTTTAACCAATTTCTTTCTGAATTGTTAATTTTTTTCAATTTTTCATCACTGAATGATTTTTGCCTTCCTCACCTTACTGAGGAAAGGCTATAAAATCACTCGAAAAATGAATTTATTATTTTGACCTCGGAGACCCACCTTCACGTATACATATCGACTCAGAATTATGTTCTGAGTAAATGTATGTGTGGGTCCGGTGGTTAAGTGGTTAGCGTGGTAGCCTCTAAATCCCAGTATGGCCTGGGTTCAATCCCAGACGGACCCGGTGGTATTTTTCGAGACGAGATTTGCCTGATCACGCCTTCTATCGGATGGGAAAGTAAAACGTCGGTCCATTTGCGTAAAAGAGGTTTTGGGTGACTCACCACACATAACCTTCGGACGCCTAGAAATGAGCAGAAACTTGCAACAGAGACCACAAAAGACCCGGGGGTCGTTAAAGTGGATTACTTTGCTTTTTTTAAATGTATGTGTGGATGTGTGTAGGCGGGTGGACAAAAAAAAATGTCACTCGATTATCTCCGGACTGGATGAACGGATTTTGACCGCATCCGTCTTGGGGTCCCATAGGTTTCTATTTAAAATCAGCAAGTTTAGTTAAGTACTTCAAAAGTTATGCTAAAAAACGATTTTAGCGTATGTCTGGAAGATTGTAAAAAGGGTGGTTCTTGCTAGAAAAAATGATCATGTTACACATTTTCAGAAAGGTTTTAAAAAGACCTTTCAAATGAGTTCAAAACTTTGAAGATCTGACAACCCTATCAAAAGTTATTTGCACTTAAGTGTTATTTGTACATTTTTTGGAGGCCGGATCTCAGATATTGTGATAGAAATATTGTCTGAATCAAAAATATTTGAGGTTTGCGAACTCTATCAAAAGAAATGCGTAATAAAGTTGATTTGTTAAACATGTTAAGGGGGAATGTTGCTATTTTACTGAATGTATTGACTTTATGAATGTGAGGAAGGCACCAACAGCATTTAAAATAACTTTACTTATTTAATAAATGATTTTTTTTTTTATTAATTTCACTGGTAACACCAACTCGAGATTTTATACAAAATTGGGATATCCCTAAAATTTCTATGTTTACTTTTTGTTTAAAAAGCTCGAGATCCTAGATTTATGTGTATTAAGTTCTTACATTATGCATTGCAAAACATGTTATTCTTCACTCATATTTATATTAAAACAAATACGCTAAAAAATAAAAACTAAACAATTTCATTGAAAAATGTTGACAAAAATATAACATATCCTTTAAGTCAATACTTAAGAAATGACTAAAGATAAATCGTATGTCTTCCAATGTTTGTAGATAAATTATATCCAGTTCAATAAAATGTTCTCAAATAATCAAAAGGGCGGAATATTTTCTAAAAATACATATTTTTAGTGTACACATTTGAGAAACATTTTCAACTTCTATTATTCCCTTTTAAATTAAAAGTGACTCTTTTCAGCATTGAACTTTGAAGCCACAGATCCATAGTAAATTCGGAAATTTTTAATTATGAATTATAATGATAATGTTGCTTCCAATAATTTCATAAAAGTCAATGATATTTTTCAACAAGCAGTAGCAACTTTTTATCTTTCCATCAGTTTTTTATTGATACTTTTTTCTTCACTATTGTGAAAATTAAGCTTAAAAATCCCAGTTAGAAAATTGGACGCCCTGAATTCAACTAAAATAGATATGTTTAAAATTGATCTCTGCAGCAAAAAATATAGATCGATTAGAGTATATAAATTTATTTAATAAATATAACATTTTGGTTTTTTGCAGGCATTTTCTAAGAGACTTAAAAAATTTGATAAATACTTTCCAAATAGGACAGTTTATTATTACTGATTTTTATTCGTTTTCTTCTGCATAAAATTGCTTTTTCAATCAATTTGGAACACTTAAGTGTCTTTTAAACAAACATCATCAAAGATATAAATTTTTATCTTGTTTTGAAGTTGTGACTGTCAGATTTTTTTTCAGTTGTCACTATATTTTGTACATTTTTATTTTGAGAGACTCTTACTACATCTCTTAAACTCCTTTTGAAATCAAGTAGAAAAATAAATTGAGCAATTCCATGCCAAATAGGGAATCGGTTGTACCCGACCCTCTCCGTTTTCAATGAAACTTTGTAGACATGTTATCCTACGCTTATATAAGCCATTTTTGTGTATATGGAGCCAGTTCCACACGATAATGACATTTGAGAAGGGCGTAAGTGTTTTAAATATTTTTGTAATTCGGAATTTAAATATTTCTGTATCTTGAAGCCGTTGCATCGTATCAAAAAGTGGTCAAAGACAAACTTGTAGGAAATTTGACGGGCTTTTCGATAAAAATACACTGAAAGAAAAAAACACTCAACATTTATGAGATTTTCTGATTTTCAGTTTAAAAGTCAAATTTGAGGGGGAGCCCACGATTTTTTTTCGTTCAAATTTTTTGTGAAGATAGCCTAAGATGTTACAAAAAGACTCACGAAAATGCAGGATGGAGCATCTCACCTAAACAAAATACAAAAATCATTTACTGAAACTGTTTTTTTGAAAAGTGCTCTAAACGTCAAAATTTTCAAAAACCGAATACGGGAATCGATTCTCCAGACAATTTTACATAAAAGTCTCCATATTGACTACTGTCCTAAGTCCAATCCTTGTAAAGTTACAGCGGTTTTAAAAATAAAAATGTTGAAAAATAGGTTTTTTGATAGTTTTTGGCAATTTCTATATGACAGACTTGATTTTTTAGTCTCGTAAATATTTTTACCGGAAAGCTCGTCCAATTTCCCATCAGTTTGTCTTTGACCACATTTCAATTGGATGTATGGGCTTACAGATATAAGCTAATTTACTATCCAGGTTACTATACTACACTGAAAAAATATGATGTTTTCAGTTATGAGCAATGTTATTAGCTTATATCTGTAAGCTCATACATCCAATTGAAATGTGGTCAAAGACAAACTTATGGGAAATTGGACGAGCTTTCCGGTAAAAATATTTACGAGACTATAAAATCAAGTCTGTCATATAGAAATTGCCAAAAACCATCAAAAAACCTAATTTTTCAACATTTTTATTTTTAAAACCGCTGTAACTTTACAAGGATTGGACTAAGGACAGTAGTCAATATGGAGACTTTTATGTAAAATTGTCTGGAGAATCGATTCCCGTATTCGGTTTTTGAAAATTTTGACGTTTAGAGCACTTTTCAAAAAAACAGTTTCAGTAAATGATTTTTGTATTTTTTTAGGTGAGATGCTCCACCCTACATTTTTCGTGAGTCTTTTTGTAACATCTTAGGCTATCTTCACAAAAATTCTGAACGAAAAAAAATCGTGGGCTCCCCCTCAAATTTGACTTTTAAACTTAAAAATCAAAAAATCTCATGAAAGTTGAGTGTTTTTTTCTTTCAGTGTATTTTTATCGAAAAGCCCGTCAAATTTCCTACAAGTTTGTCTTTGACCACTTTTTGATACGATGCAACGGCTTCAAGATACAGAAATATTTAAATTCCGAATTTAAAAAATATTTAAAACACTTACGCCCTTCTCAAATGTCATTATCGTGTGGAACTGGCTCCATATACCCAAAAATGGCTTATATAAGCGTAAGATAACATGTCTACAAAGTTTCATTGAAATCGGAGAGGGTCGAGAAAAAAGTACCTGAAAAATTCCTGTTTTGGGCTGGAATTGCTCAATTCGAAAAATTTTAGCAGTTTATTGATTTGTAAAAAATGTTTCCATAATATTTTATATTTTATATTTAATATAAAACTTTGTTTATAGTTGAATGTTGCTGATAAATATTAGTAAATTACTTTATTCAAATTACTGTAGCATGTTTTCAGCGAAATACCATTTATCTATGACGATAAAATAAATTCTACAAAAAAATCTACATTATTCGCTCTACAGCATTACCTTGGCGTTCTCAATTTCGAGAATCCTTGAAACTAGGTGTCCGAAGGCATGATTGTTGAGGCGATTGCAAAGTTTTTTTACACCTTAGCTTCTTTTCACTCCGGGATTCGAACTGACGACCTTTGGATTGTTAGTCCAACTGCCTATCAGCGACTCCACCGGGACAGGACCCAGGGAGACGACTCCTACACCTGGACTAAGCTATCGACCTAAACTTTAGGTTAGACCGGGGCCAACATTTACTTCCCCGTCCGACGGAAGGTGTGATCAGACTAATCTCGTCTCAAAATTTGCCACCGGGACCTTCTGGGATCAAACCCAGGCCGACTGAGTGAGAGGCAATCACGCTTGCCCCTACACCACGAGTCCCGGTACTTCCAATTTTACTAATTAACTTCTAACGTTTATTTTTTCTGTTTCCATAAATTTAACAAAATTAATTCGGTCAAACTTGTTTAAAAAAAATAAATTAAACATCTTCAAAACATTTTAATAAAAAGTGGTTTTTAAACTAGTTGGATTGATGCGGGTTTTATTTTCTTCTTCGATGAAATCGCGCCGTTAGTTATACCCTTCACCCACGCAATGCAACCGGAAGAAGTACACAAAGTCGTTACCATCCAGAACGCAGCAATTCGCCCTTTTTTTTTGTTGCAAAATGCGGGGGATATGGGGTTGAATAAATTAAAAATTATAATCATTTTTTTTTAATTTTTTGATAGGATTATTGATGTTTTCTACAAATCAACAATCATTGGATTTTTGAAGTCAAATTATTAATATATTAAAGTTTATCTCATTGGACCCCTCAAAATAAAAATCGTCGTGATCCTTGCGGGAATATCCTTTTTGCTTCCTTCTTTTCTTTACCACACAGAAGTGTAAGTAAGTTCCCTTCTTTGTACATCAAAACCAGCAGCGTGCGGTCTTCCTCCCTCGGCTGGAATTGAATGGTTGCTATTGAATTGATTGCAGCAATCGAATAATGGCGGCTGGATGCTGCAGCAAGTTTTCCCGACCCACCCCCTCACCCTCACTCAGACAGACGAAAACAAGGAATAGGATGGAGATGCTGCTGAATTAAGTCGTTTGAACGTGAACAAGAAAATGCGGCGCGAATAAAAACCGAGCAAAGATCAATGCCGCTAATGGCGGAATCGTGATGGATGAGTCATCCATCCGTTTGCTGCGCTAACTGGAGGAAGATTCTTCGGGGATGTCAGTTGAGGGGTGGATTTGGGGAGTTTGTGGCGTTAATCGAGCGTGGCCCCATATATGGGGGTGGTTAACCTACATGTGGGGGAGGATTTGTTCTTTGGTGGTTGAATGACGTGTGAGGAAGTGTTCTTTTACAGGGTTATTTGTATCTTTTTAATTTTTTTGTTTTTCTGTAGTGATATTTTTTTAAATGTTAAACTCGATAAAATGAAATAAAACGAGTTGAGTTGAGTTGAGTTGAGTTGAGTTGAGTTGAGTTGAGTTGAGTTGAGTTGAGTTGAGTTGAGTTGAGTTGAGTTGAGTTGAGTTGAGTTGAGTTGAGTTGAGTTGAGTTGAGTTGAGTTGATTTGAGTTGAGTTGAGTTGAGTTGAGTTGAGTTGAGTTGAGTTGAGTTGAGTTGAGTTGAGTTGAGTTGAGTTGAGTTGAGTTGAGTTGAGTTGAGTTGAGTTGAGTTGAGTTGAGTTGAGTTGAGTTGAGTTGAGTTGAGTTGAGTTGAGTTGAGTTGAGTTGAGTTGAGTTGAGTTGAGTTGAGTTGAGTTGAGTTGAGTTGAGTTGAGTTGAGTTGAGTTGAGTTGAGTTGAGTTGAGTTGAGTTGAGTTGAGTTGAGTTGAGTTGAGTTGAGTTGAGTTGAGTTGAGTTGAGTTGAGTTGAGTTGAGTTGAGTTGAGTTGAGTTGAGTTGAGTTGAGTTGAGTTGAGTTGAGTTGATTTGAGTTGAGTTGAGTTGAGTTGAGTTGAGTTGAGTTGAGTTGAGTTGAGTTGAGTTGAGTTGAGTTGAGTTGAGTTGAGTTGAGTTGAGTTGAGTTGAGTTGAGTTGAGTTGAGTTGAGTTGAGTTGAGTTGAGTTGAGTTGAGTTGAGTTGAGTTGAGTTGAGTTGAGTTGAGTTGAGTTGAGTTGAGTTGAGTTGAGTTGAGTTGAGTTGAGTTGAGTTGAGTTGAGTTGAGTTGAGTTGAGTTGAGTTGAGTTGAGTTGAGTTGAGTTGAGTTGAGTTGAGTTGAGTTGAGTTGAGTTGAGTTGAGTTGAGTTGAGTTGAGTTGAGTTGAGTTGATTGTTTCCGAAAACAAATTAATCAATCAATTCCAATACCTCAACAAAATCAAACATTTATCTCAACAAAGAAGTTTAATCACTGCCCACTTCAAAGGAAATCATCGCCAAACCGCTTCAAATTGTCCAAATCAAGTGTGAAATCAAATTTAAACCGGTCATCAATCAGCAACACTCTTGCATGCTGCATGCCACTCTTTTCAAGTGGATCTCTTTTTTCAAGTGGATCTCTTTTTTCACTGCTGTAAATTGGAGTCTCGTTTTGACCATTGGGCCAATCTTTTTCGATTAGTCGCAAATGAAAAGCGTGCTCTCGTGGAGGGTAATTTTCGAACGAAAATCAGAGAGGAAAAACTCAATTGGCACAATCTCAGCTAGAGAAGATCGTCACTTTTTTTTTTTTTTTTGGCTGCAGGATGTTTGCAATGATTTTCTACAATTTACACGAGAACTTGTTCTCTTTCCGACTTGGGTCATTCTTCTGCACAAAGTGGACAATTTCGTGAAATCAATGAAAAAAAAAGAAGCGGGAGGGGGGAAATTCTTTTCAATTGAACTTTTGACCCCTCTTGGACACAATTTGGCCTTCCTGTTCCGTGTACGACGACGGCGATCCACACTTCCGGAAACGGTTCCATTTGTCCAGCAGGTCCTTCTTGAATGGAAACACTTCCCGTAGCGATGACTGCGCCAATTTTGGACTTCCTTTTTTTCGAAGGATTCTTTCATGTTTTCACGATGTTGTTGGCATGAATGGAGAACTCGGGATGGCTTCTTCCTCCGAAAAAATGGGAGAAAAAGGAATTGAAAGAATGAACCATTGGCAATAACCGAGACTTGCCCTGTGACGTTGAGAATGGTGTGTGTCTCGTGCTGGGAAAATCGTTTCTTTTCAAAGGGAGCGTATGCTCGTGACGACGTTGGCTGCTGATGGTGGAAAATAATTATGTGATTTCCTGCTGCTGCTAATATCAACGAAAAGGGATGCAGGTCCTTACTATGAGAAGATTTTTAAACTTTAGTAAAAGGAGTGGGAATTGACTTCTTGCTTTGGCAGTATTTTCTCCGGAAAAGTAGTTTTTATTGAAAGTTGCTCGAGTGTAACGACTTTCCAGAAGAGATATGACCATTTGAGGGAAATTTCGATCATTTTTAACCATTGAAAACACTTTTTTATCAGATTTTTTTATCTTTCGTTTTCTTTATCGTTATTTCGATAATTCTATTGGCGATCATTTTATCGCTGATAATGGACGATTATTTTAACATCATGTTGAATTATCAATGCTTTCCCTAACTCTGACTCTGATCAAAGTCGAGGGGGCGGGTGGCAAAAAAATAAAAAAAGTATAAAAATTGAAATTACGAGCCATGGTTTGTTTTGCCATCATTAATTTCCAAAATATCTAAGTATTGATGAAAATTTTATTTTTTGCGAAAAATAAATTTTTTGCGGTGCTGTACATTGGAATTTCATAAAAATTCAAAACATTTTTAAACAAGCCCAAACATGCTAAATATGATTATCAATGCAGAAAAATGCATTTTAAATTGTCTTCAATTAATTAAACTTCTATTTCCATGGAAATTTTGGAGTTTTTTGGAAAATAATTTTTTGTCCCCTGATTTTTCAGACCAATTTTGAAAGGGGGAGGGGGTGAGCGACATAAACTTTGAAAAATATTTGCAACGGCCTAAGTTTCAGAATAAAATTTTATTTTCTTCATTTTGTCCCATAAAACCGCATTTTTTAGAAAGTACTCAAATATTTATAATTTGCAATATGGGTATCAATTCAAACTAAATTTTGCATGCTTTTTAATTTTATTAGATTTTTTTTTAAATACTAATATTTTCACAAATTACCGTATTTTTCCGAAAATACTCAAATTTTCATAATTTGCAATAATTTGGGTATCAAACGAAGCAAAATTTTGTAAGTTTTTCAAATTTTTGATTGTTTTTTTTAAATACTTAAATTTTCCCAAAATATAAATATTTTGAGTACATATTTATACTTTGAAACTTACTACATTTTCAAAAAATACATTCTTAGTATTGATAATTTAACATGATATATTTTAATTATTCAATTTTAGATAGATTTTAAAACTGAGTTATCGTGAAATCTGGTCAACACCGTGAAATGCCGCGAAATTAGAAAGAACACATGCAGTGTTTGAAAATTTGATTTTTGAATTGAAACATTACACAAGCAAAGCATTTTGGAAGCAGTTGTTAAAATAAATTACAAAATATTGCATGATTAATTAAGGTCTCATTTTTTGAAGATATCAGTCATAAAATATCTCTATCGAAATGCTGATTTTCACAAGTAAATATAGAACGAAATGACCTTTGATTGTAACATGCCATGGATAACACAATGCGACATTCAACAAAAGAAAATACGAAACAGTTTGAGCTATTTTATTTTTAAATCACTGTTAAATTTTATAAAATAACGATGACTAAGTTACATTGTATAACGTGAGTAAAAATTCATTTTTTTGAATGTTTTTGGTAGATTTTAAGTTTTTTGTTCAATTTAAAAATAAAATACATGTTGATAAAAAATGCGTTTTTTTAAGTTTTTTATTTCGTTATTTTCAATATCAAAAAAACTGTTAAAAAAGAAGCTTTGCCTAAACTGATTCGAAATAATCAAATACTATAATTCTTCTTTTGGTGAATTAAGGATGGTTTTCGTTTGGAGAGACTTCAACAAATAATTTTGATATTAAAATTTTAAAATCTTTCAGATGTAAAATTGGACAAAATTGAACTCATATAAAAAAATGCATTGAATGTTTTGTGTCAGGGGTAATATTTTGTTGTTTTTTAGCTATTGTTAATTCTCAAAGTAACTTTCCTGTACACAATAATACTAAAATAACATATTTATGCCTTTTTTCTAGTAGATTTTAAAGTACCGTGAGATTCCCGTGAAATTCCAACGTTTTGTAATTGGCATGCCGCGAAATTTCAATTTTTGAGTAGTGAAAATAATAATTTTATCAATTAACAACCTTGATTTGTACATAGTTTTTAATGTTAAAAAATGATCGTGCAATATTACAAAACGGGAATCTCCTCAACATCCTCACTAATCCCACTTGTTTTTCACTGCTTAATTGCTTCTTAGTACCTCCATCGTCAGTCTGTCACCTTAAACGCTCTGTGCGCGATTTTCCAAGCAGTTGATTCCTTTTAAATTACATTCTGGCTAAAGGTAGCTTCTCGCGCTCAAAAGGGCCCGAGAGCCTCTTCGGGACTACTTATCACCCCCGGAGATGTCCCAGAAGCGCGCAATCCTCGACGAAAGTCCACCGCAGCAATTGAAATTCCGCACTGATAATCGCGTGCCCCGGGTAACAACTTCCGTCAACCGGTGCAGGGGTTAGGCTAGCAGTGGGTACTCCATCAACCGCGCCGCGGCTTGGCACTCACTCGTACATCTGTCAGACATTGGCCGCACCTTCCTCACACTTCGTGGTCCCCTTGGAGTGCCCTCGAAAAGGGTATTTTTCAGGGGTGCGAAACTACCCTCTCTAAGATCATGACTGAATTTCATATCAGCTCAAAGGTTGCTACTCAGAAATATTAGTTTTCTTCACAAGTCATAGTTGCAAAATAGTTTAGGAACCTCTGCTCCAACTCATCAACACACAGCGGTCCCCAGAAGCAGGAGGCATCAGCATCACCAGGAAGTACATCAACCAGACCACACATGTGTAGTGCACAAACACTCTCTCACACACAGCCACTCACCACAGACAGAAGTGAAGAGGAATCATGCTCCAAGGACCGCACCACATAATAGCTAGATAAATATTCCCCTGGCGAGTAATCAGTTCGGTTATTATGATTCCTATTACAACCAACCCCAGCATCTCCCTTCTGTTCCGATAGGGTTCCTGACGGCCTGACGACCACCAGGACCGACTGACTGACTGACGCTGCAGCAGCGCTGCAAAAGATGAATGATTATGTTTATTGTTGATATGCCAGGGCCTATGCTGCTGCAGTTTCCCCCTCCCGACGACTATTCAGCGCGTGTTCTGTTCTTGTGCAAATTGCCGTTTGATGAAGCTTTTGCGCTCAGCTGGATGCCTGTCTAGTCCGAGGAACGACATCTGTGTGACGAAATGGCTCCCTCCGGAAAAGGAGTTCGTTTTTATGTGTGCGAGATGAACTCTTTGCTTTTTTATCGCTTACTTCGGGGTTGCTGCTGCAGTCGGATGAATGAGGTTGGATGCAGTTTTGCGTCGAATAGAACTTGAAATAGGGCTTCACTTTATGGTGCAGTTTGGATAAAGGTAAAGTTCCCGATGGTTCTATTGACAGACTGACTGAGTCTTTTCATGTGGGTAATTCTCTACCAACTCACACGAAATCGGGAAAAGTTGCCCCGACCCTTCTTCGATTTGCGTGAAACTTTGTCCTAAGGGGTAACTTTTGTCCCTGATCACGAATCCGAGGTCCGTTTTTTGATATCTCGTGACGGAGGGGCGGTACGACCCCTTCCATTTTTGAACATGCGAAAAAAGAAGTGTTTTTCAATAATTTGCAGCTTGAAACGGTGATGAGATAGAAATTTGATGTCAAAGGGACTTTTATGTAAAATTAGACGCCCGATTTGATGGCGTACTCAGAATTTCGAAAAAACGTATTTTTCATCGAAAAAAACACTAAAAAAGTTTTGAAAATTCTCCCATTTTCTGTTACTCGACTGTAAAATTTTTTGGAACATGTCATTTTATGGGAAATTTAATGTACTTTTCGAATCTACATTGACCCAGAAGGGTCATTTTTTCATTTATAAAAAAAAAGTGTTCCGGAAATCATGCAAATCGTACCATGAAATCGTGAATATCGCGATTTTTGCTTTACGAATTTTTGAACTATGCATATTGGGCACGAATTATCCAGGAATCGTGAATAAATATGCATGACTTTCCATGACCGATTTCACTCGTAAACGTGAATAATGTTCATGATTTCATGAAATGGATGCATGCAGTCGTGAAAAATATTCACGATTTTATGAATAAAAATTCATGATTACGGTCAAAAAAATATACCTCGTGAATAAAAATTCATGATTTCATGCATAAAATTCATGAAATCATGAATTTTTATGCATGAATTCGTGCACAAAATTCATGAGTTCTGGAATATTTTTTATGATTTATTTTTCAAGGCGTAAATAAAATTCGTGAAATCATGTATAAACTTCATGAAATCATGCATAAATTTCATGAATTCGTGATTTTTTTTATGAAATCATGAATTTAATTCACGTTTACGAGTTTATTCGGGCATGTCTAATCATGCATATTTATTCACGGCTCCTGGTTTATTCGTGCTCAATATGCATAGTTCAAAAATTCGTAAAGTAAAACTCGTAATATTCACGATTTCATGGTACGATTTTCACAATTTCCGGATTACTTTTTCTGTACATTTACCATACCGTGCCACTGGGGGCACATATCGGAATTGGCAAGGAACCCTGATTTGTGAAAAAAAACGGAGGACATTTTATGTGATGCCAATGTACTATGGCCCCATCTGGCCACTTTGGAACCGGTTACCGGTTACCGGTGGTCACTTGGGACATTTCGGAATGTGCAAGGAACCCTGTCTTGTGACATATCAAAATTCATGAAATTTAAAACTGTGGCCATTTTATGTGATGCCAATGTACTCTGGCTCCATATGGCCACCTTGGAACCGGTCATCGGTTTCCGGTGGTCACTTGGGACATTTCGGAATGTGCAAGAAACCCTGTCTTGTGACATATCAAAATTCATGAAATTTAAAACTGTGGCCATTGTATGTTATGCCAATGGACTCTGGCCCCATATGGCAACCTTGGAACCGGTCACCGGTTTCCGGTGGTCATTGGGGACATTTCGGAATGTGCAAGGAACCCTGTTTTGTGACATATCAAAATTCATGAAATTTAAAACTGTGGCCATTGTATGTGATGCCAATGTACTCTGGCTCCATCTGGCCACCTTGGAACCGGTTACCGGTGGTCACTTGGGACATTTCGGAATGTGCAAGGATCCCTGTCTTGTGACATATCAAAATTTATGAAATTTAAAACTGTGGCCATTTTATGTGATGCCAATGTACTCTGGCTCCATCTGGCCACCTTGGAACCGGTTACCGGTCACTGCGGAATAATTCTAAACTTACAAAGGTCTCAGTCATGTGATGTTTAAAAATGCTTTAAATAAATGAAAAATACAATCATAAATTTAGTAAAACCAACATTCAAAAACTTGACATGAGCATTTCGGAAACGTTAATTGGGTACCGATCATTGCTATACAAAAATACAACAAAAACTTTAATTAAATACAAAAAGACTTGAGGGATTTCATGTGCAGTCCAGACTCGATTGTCTGATGTACTCATAATATAATAATCGATAATTCGTATAGTTAAGCCATTAATTTTTTGTCTTATTATGATTTCCCCAATTACAATAAAGTGATTAATTACAATAAAGGGATTTATTTTTGTTAATGCAGATGATGAAACACTTTAATTTGACGAAAATAGAGTCATAGAGAGTTGAATTGAAAATTTAAAAAAATAAAAAAACACCGAAATTCTTCAAATACTCAAAATACTCAACAAATTAATAAACTTTCAATACATCAAAAACTCAAAATATTTGAAATACTTAAAATACTTAAAATACTTAAAATACTTAAAATACTTAAAATACTTAAAATACTTAAAATACTTAAAATACTTAAAATACTTAAAATACTTAAAATACTTAAAATACTTAAAATACTTATAATACTTATAATACTTAAAATACTTAAAATACTTAAAATACTTAAAATACTTAAAATACTTAAAATACTTAAAATACTTAAAATACTTAAAATACTTAAAATTCTTAAAATACTTAAAATACTTAAAATACTTAAAATACTTAAAATACTTAAAATACTTAAAATACTTAAAATACTTAAAATACTTAAAATACTTAAAATACTTAAAATACTTAAAATACTTAAAATACTTAAAATACTTAAAATACTTAAAATACTTTAAATACTTAAAATACTTAAAATACTTAAAATAATTAAAATACTTGAAATACTTAAAATACCTAAAAGTTTACTTAAATGTATACTTTAAATACTTGAAATACTTAAAATACTTTTTTTGTATGCTTTATTTTAGAGTTTTTAAGCCGGAGACTGGTTTAACCCTTCACTTAAAATACTTAAAATACTTAAACTACTTAAAATACTTTGAATACTTAAAATACTTAAAATACTTAAAATACTTAAAATACTTAAAATACTTAAAATACTTAAAATACTTAAAATACTTAAAATACTTAAAATACTTAAAATACTTAAAATACTTAAAATACTTAAAATACTTAAAATACTTAAAATACTTAAAATACTTAAAATACTTAAAATACTTAAAATACTTAAAATACTTAAAATACTTAAAATACTTAAAATACTTAAAATATTTAAAATACTTAAAATACTTAAAATACTTAAAATACTTAAAATACTTAAAATACTTAAAATACTTAAAATACTTAAAATACTTAAAAAACCTAAAATACTTAAAATACTTAAAATACTTAAAATACTTAAAATACTTAAAATACTTAAAATACTTAAAATACTTAAAATACTTAAAATACTTAAAATACTTAAAATACTTAAAATACCTTAAATACTTTAACTATTTAAATACTTAAAATATTTAAAATACTTAAAATACTTAAAATACTTAAAATACTTAAAATACTTAAAATACTTAAAATACTTAAAATACTTAAAATACTTAAAATACTTAAAATACTTAAAATACTTAAAATACTTAAAATACTTAAAATACTTAAAATACTTAAAATACTTAAAATACTTAAAGTACTTAAAATAATTAAAATACTTGAAATACTTAAAATACCTAAAAGTTTACTTAAATGTATACTTTAAATACTTGAAATACTTAAAATACTTTTTTTGTATGCTTTATTTTAGAGTTTTTAAGCCGGAGACTGGTTTAACCCTTCACTTAAAATACTTAAAATACTTAAACTACTTAAAATACTTTGAATACTTAAAATACTTAAAATACTTAAAATACTTAAAATACTTAAAATACTTAAAATACTTAAAATACTTAAAATACTTAAAATACTTAAAATACTTAAAATACTTAAAATACTTAAAATACTTAAAATACTTAAAATACTTAAAATACTTAAAATACTTAAAATACTTAAAATACTTAAAATACTTAAAATACTTAAAATACTTAAAATACTTAAAATACTTAAAATACTTAAAATACTTAAAATACTTAAAATACTTAAAATACTTAAAATACTTAAAATACTTAAAATAATTAAAATACTTGAAATACTTAAAATACCTAAAAGTTTACTTAAATGTATACTTTAAATACTTGAAATACTTAAAATACTTTTTTTGTATGCTTTATTTTAGAGTTTTTAAGCCGGAGACTGGTTTAACCCTTCACTTAAAATACTTAAAATACTTAAACTACTTAAAATACTTTGAACACTTAAAATACTTAAAATACTTAAAATACTTAAAATACTTAAAATACTTAAAATACTTAAAATACTTAAAATACTTAAAATACTTAAAATACTTAAAATACTTAAAATACTTAAAATACTTAAAATACTAAAAATACTAAAAATACTAAAAATATTAAAAATACTAAAAATACTAAAAATACTTAAAATAATTAAAATACATAAAATACTAAAAATACTAAAAATATTGAAAATACTAAAAATACTAAAAATACTTAAAATACTAAAAATACATAAAATACTAAAAATACATAAAATACTTAAAATACTTAAAATACTTAAAATACTTAAAATACTTAAAATACTTAAAATACTTAAAATACTTAAAATACTTAAAATACTTAAAATACTTAAAATACTTAAAATACTTAAAATACTTAAAATACTTAAAATACTTAAAATAATTAAAATACTTGAAATACTTAAAATACCTAAAAGTTTACTTAAATGTATACTTTAAATACTTGAAATACTTAAAATACTTTTTTTGTATGCTTTATTTTAGAGTTTTTAAGCCGGAGACTGGTTTAACCCTTCACTTAAAATACTTAAAATACTTAAACTACTTAAAATACTTTGAATACTTAAAATACTTAAAATACTTAAAATACTTAAAATACTTAAAATACTTAAAATACTTAAAATACTTAAAATACTTAAAATACTTAAAATACTTAAAATACTTAAAATACTTAAAATAATTAAAATACTTGAAATACTTAAAATACTTAAAATACTTAAAATACTTAAAATACTTAAAATACTTAAAATACTTAAAATAATTAAAATACTTGAAATACTTAAAATACTCAAAAGTTTACTTAAATGTATACTTTAAATACTTGAAATACTTAAAATACTTTTTTTGTATGCTTTATTTTAGAGTTTTTAAGCCGGAGACTGGTTTAACCCTTCACTTAAAATACTTAAAATACTTAAACTACTTAAAATACTTTGAATACTTAAAATACTTAAAATACTTAAAATACTTAAAATACTTAAAATACTTAAAATACTTAAAATACTTAAAATACTTAAAATACTTCAAATACTTAAAATACTTAAAATAATTAAAATACTTGAAATACTTAAAATACCTAAAAGTTTACTTAAATGTATACTTTAAATACTTGAAATACTTAAAATACTTTTTTTGTATGCTTTATTTTAGAGTTTTTAAGCCGGAGACTGGTTTAACCCTTCACTTAAAATACTTAAAATACTTAAACTACTTAAAATACTTTGAATACTTAAAATACTTAAAATACTTAAAATACTTAAAATACTTAAAATACTTAAAATACTTAAAATACTTAAAATACTTAAAATACTTAAAATACTTAAAATACTTAAAATATTTAAAATACTTAAAATACTTAAAATACTTAAAATACTAAAAATACTAAAAATACTAAAAATATTAAAAATACTAAAAATACTAAAAATACTTAAAATACTAAAAATACATAAAATACTAAAAATACTAAAAATATTGAAAATACTAAAAATACTAAAAATACTTAAAATACTAAAAATACATAAAATACTAAAAATACATAAAATACTTAAAATACTTAAAATACTTAAAATACTTTAAATGCTTTAAATACCTTAAATACTTTAAATATTTAAATACTTAAAATATTTAAAATACTTAAAATACTTAAAATACTTAAAATACTTAAAATACTTAAAATACTTAAAATACTTAAAATACTTAAAATACTTAAAATACTTAAAATACTTAAAAAACTTAAAATACTTAAAATACTTAAAATACTTAAAATACTTAAAATACTTAAAATACTTAAAATACTAAAAATACTAAAAATACTAAAAATACTTAAAATACTTTAAATACTTAAAATACTTAAAATACTTAAAATACTTTAAATACTTTAAATACTTAAAATACTAAAAATACTAAAAATACTAAAAATACTAAAAATACTAAAAATACTAAAAATACTAAAAATACTAAAAATACTAAAAATACTAAAAATACTAAAAATACTAAAAATACTTAAAATACTTAAAATACTTAAAATACTTAAAATACTTAAAATACTGAAAATACTTAAAATACTTAAAATACTTAAAATACTTAAAATACTTAAAATACTTAAAATACTTAAAATACTTAAAATACTTAAAATACTTAAAATACTTAAAATACTTAAAATACTTAAAATACTAAAAATACTAAAAATACTAAAAATACTAAAAATACTTAAAATACTTAAAATACTTTAAATACTTAAAATACTTAAAATACTTAAAATACTTAAAATACTTTAAATACTTAAAATACTAAAAATACTAAAAATACTAAAAATACTAAAAATACTAAAAATACTAAAAATACTAAAAATACTAAAAATACTAAAAATACTAAAAATACTAAAAATACTAAAAATACTAAAAATACTAAAAATTCTAAAAATACTTAAAATACTTAAAATACTAAAAATACTAAAAATACATAAAATACTAAAAATACATAAAATACTTAAAATACTTAAAATACTTAAAATACTTTAAATGCTTTAAATACCTTAAATACTTTAAATATTTAAATACTTAAAATATTTAAAATACTTAAAATACTTAAAATACTTAAAATACTTAAAATACTTAAAATAGTTAAAATACTTAAAATACTTAAAATACTTGAAATACTTAAAATACTTGAAATACTTAAAATACCTAAAAGTTTACTTAAATGTATACTTTAAATACTTGAAATACTTAAAATACTTTTTTTGTATGCTTTATTTTAGAGTTTTTAAGCCGGAGACTGGTTTAACCCTTCACTTAAAAAACTTAAAATACTTAAAATACTTAAACTACTTAAAATACTTTGAATACTTAAAATACTTAAAATACTTAAAATACTTAAAATACTTAAAATACTTAAAATACTTAAAAAACTTAAAATACTTAAAATACTTAAAATACTTAAAATACTTAAAATACTTAAAATACTTAAAATACTTAAAATACTTAAAATACTTAAAATACTTAAAATACTTAAAATACTTAAAATACTTAAAATAGTTAACAAACTCAAAATACTCAACATACTTAAAAACTTCAAATACTTAAAATACTTAAAATACTTAAAATACTTAAAATAGTTAAAATACTTAAAATACTTAAAATACTTAAAAACTTAAAATACTTAAAATACATAAAATACTCAAATACTTAAATACTTAAAATACTTAAAATACTCAAATACTTAAATACTTAAAATACTTAAAATATTTAAAAAACTTAAAATACTTCAAATACTTCAAATACTCAAAATACTTCAAATAATTGAAATACTTCAAATACTTTAAATGCTTAAAATATGTTAAATACTCAAATAACTTTAAATACTTACAATATTAAAATTATAAACATACTTTACATACTTTAAAAAAGAATCTATGACATTTCCCCGAAACCCATATTACCGAAGGGACATTTCCCCGAATGCCACTTCCCCGAAAAGACACTTCCCCTAATAGTCATTTCCCCGAATTCCATTTACCCGAATTTCCCATTTCCCCTAATCGTCCACATCCCCGAATGCCATTTTCCCGAATGGGCCACAATCCCGAATGCCACTTACCCGATTAGTCATATCCCTGAATAGTCATTTCCCTGAATGCCATTTCCCCGAACGCGGTCAAGCGGAAATGCCCGGTGCCCCGGAGCGCGCGCTCCTGGGCACCGGGTATTTCCGCTTGACCGCGTTCGGGGAAATGGCATTTTAAAAGAAAAAAAATGATGACAATTTTTATCACATCAAACTACATATTTAAAGGTTCGTAATGGCCTTGAATGATCAACTTTCTTTTTGGCTTCATTCAGAACAGACGTAGCATTTTAGGGGGGATTCAATACAAATTCCAATACAATGAATATTGTTACAGACTTTTTTTTATACATATATTCTCAAAACAAATACTTTTTTCTTATAGACATGATAATAATAATGCAATAGAAGTTTTGTTATTTTTTATGATTCAAAAAACATACCGTGCGATTTTCGTAGTACAGAACCCCGTACACACTCATCATTTTATTCACATTGCTGGTTTGGGATTTGGCGAAAAGTATAATCAACAAAAACTTTAAATAAAATTTGTACCAGCCTTATGTACCTATTTGTTCGATTTTTGTGTTCTTGAACAAAATTCGAAAAAAGACAAATTTCCTTGCAAATTTCTCAAAAACAACATCTAATTATGCGGTTGAATACAAATGTTAATTGAACAAAAAAAAATCGAGTACAGTCCAGACTTGATTATCCGAAGGCTTCGGAAAAATTTCACTTCGGATAATTGAATCACGATTTTTTTTTATGATGCCTATTTTTTTTTTATTGTCGAGCGTATGTCCCCTAAACTACGTTAAAGTGAATTTAGAACTTTTAAATCCAAGGCCAATATGGCGGTGTTGAAATATTGAAAAAATGCATTTTATTATTTCATGATTGCATATTCAACTATTCAAATTTTACTAAAATGGGGTTGCAGTACTCAAATTTAATGTTTAAAACAAGAAAAAGAAAAAAACGAAAAAAAAAATTGTTCTTGATTCGATTATTCGAAGTCCCATACAAACCTTCGGATAATCAAACTTCGGATAATCGAAACTTCGGATAATCGAGGCTTCAGATAATCGAGTCTGCACTATAATTGGGTCCCAAAATTAAGCTTAAATTTGTGATATTATTGTTCACAACGATATGGCTTATTTTTCTAAGTACAATGACCCATTGAACGACCGCAAAGGATTTAAAATGGATTTTTAATTCAATTTTTAAAAATTCACTTCACGGCCCTTCTTGGCAGAAAAGCTTCTACTTGACAGCTCGTTCCAAGGGGACCATAGTGGATCCATAGAAAAAATGTTGTCTTGTCAATAACTTTTTTTTGCATAAAAATGAAAAAACGTTATCAGAAATGGTTTTTAATCATGTTTCTTACCGTTGTTCATAAACATTGATAATGGGCTTTACTACCCAATTTACAACATTTAATCAACAGCATACCCGAAAAAGCTGTTTGTTCGGTAAAATTGAGAAAGAAAATATCTGTTTTTCATGGAAAAAGGCTTTAGCGAAAATGATGATTAGGGGATATGAAAATTCGGGAAAATTTAAATTTAAATAAACGGCAATTGGCGTAAGTGTCACTTCGGGGAAATGGCATTCGGGGAACTGGCCGATTAGGGGAAATGGCATTCGGGGATATAACCGATTAGGGGAAATAATATTCGGGGAAATGGCATTCGGGAATGTGGCTGATTAGGGGAAGTGGTATTCGGGGATGTGGTCAATTAGGGGAAATGATTTTCGGGGAAATGGCATTCGGGGAAATGTCATTCGGGGAAATGAGCTAGACCCTTTAAAAAAACATCTTTCAAAAGCATAAAATACTTGAAATACTTACAATATTAAAATACCTACAAAAAATTAAATGCTTAAAATTATTTAAATACGAATTTTATACAACAAAAATATTTCAAATAATTGAAATATTTAAAAACTTTAAAAACATAGAATATTAAAATACCTGAAAAATCAAAATACTTAAAATCATACTTAAAAAATAAATATTTCAAATACTTGAAATACTTAAAAACTTTTAAAACATATAATATTAAAATACCTGTAAGAAAAATACTTTAAACCATTAGCCTATTTAACATACTTAAAAATAATTATTTGAAATACTTACAATATTAAAATACCTAGAAAAAAATAAATGCTTAGAATTATTTAAATACTCAACAAACTTTAAACACTTTGAATATTAAAAATACTTGAAATAATTAAAAACTTTTAGAAGTCACAATATTAACATACCTGGAAAAAAATACCTAAATTCATTAGCATATTTAACATACCTAAAAATAATAATATTTCAAAAAACTTAAAATACTTTACAAAACTAAAGTACCTAAGAAAATTTAATTGCTTAAAATTATTTAAATACCTTTAAACTTCAAATACTTTAAATATGTTAAATACTTAAAAAAATATGCTTACAATACTAAAATCAATAAAATTATTAACATACTTTAGGGACCATCCACAAACCACGTGGACATTTTTTTGGAAATCCCAAACCCCCCCCCCCCGCCCCCCTTCTCGTGGACAAATATCCATACAAAAAAAAACTTTTTTGTATGGAGCGTGGACAATCGTCGACACCCCCCCCCCCCCTAAAGTGTCCACGTGGTTTATGGATGGTCCCTTACCTATGTATCCATTTCTAGCTCAAAACAAAGCGCCGAAATGTCACTCAGCGCATCCACGGGAACCGATAAAAACCGGGTTTTTTTCGTTTCCAAAACCAAAACAAACCAACCTGTCACACGCGTAGAATGCCCCGGCAATTGACAGAAAACCGAAATCCCTACGAGTCCGTGACCAAGAAACTGTCACACGCGGAGATAAAACACGGGAACTGTCTTATGGACCATGTTCCCCTTGATTCGGCAATTAAAACAAACACGCGAACATACCGGGAACTGTTCTATCTTTTACAGATTGTCCTCACTCTTACCTTGTTACTTCTTCTGCCGCTCGGTCCTCTTCCTTCCGCCCGGTCCTCCTCCCGCGCTCGGTCCTCTTCCTTCCGCCCGGCCCTCCTCCCGCGCTCGGTCCTCCTCCTGGAACTCGGTCCTCTTCCTGCTAGCCCTTGGCTCCGTTGCCATTTCCAACGGAACGGCCGCAGATCTTTTCCCGGTTCCGGTGGACAGCACCTCCAAATCCCCGGTCCACAAATCACGGTCACTTTCACCGGCAAACACAACAGGACGCGACAAGTCACAACGCGATTGACTACGTGGCAAATAAACACGCGGCTGAACTGGCAAGCGAATAACAAACTTGACAGTTCGAGCGAAACTGTTCTTGATTGATCAAGATCACTCGTCATAAACATGGATAAAAATTCATTAACCCATGAATGTTATGCACGAATTCATGCATTTTATTCATGAAATCATGTAAACTTTCATGATATCATGAAAAACATGATTCATAAATTCGCGAATAAAATTTTACGACGTAAAATTTACGCATGCATAAATAATCGTAAAATCATGAATATTTTTCATGAATTCATGAAGTTTAGTCATGACTTCATGAAAATCAGTCATGAAATCATGAATAGTGATATGCATGATTTCATGAAGGAAAATTCATGAATATTCGTAAAAATATTTTACCCATGAATAAAATTCATAAATTCGTGCATTTTTATGCACGATTTCATGAATAAAATTCATGAAATCATGAAAGGTATCACGAAATCATGCACAAAATTATTCACGAATTCATGAATCGAAATTCACGATTTCTCGCACTCTTTTTTTTCCGTGTAGAACAAAAATTTTCATTTTAAAATTTCGTGTTTTTTCTAACTTTGCAGGGTTATTTTTAAGAGTGTAACAATGTTCTACAAAGTTTTAGAGCAGACAATTACAAAAATTTTAATATATAAATATATGGGGTTTGCTTATAAACATCACGAGTCATCGCGATTTTACGAAAAAAAGTTTTGAAAAAGTTACTTTTTGCGTTTCTCTTTGTTTCGTCGTCCGTGTCTGTCGCGGGTGACCATGAACGGCCATAATCGATGACGACCAACTTTTTCAAAACTTTTTTTCGTAAAATCGCGATAACTCGTAATGTTTATAAGCAAACCCCTTATGTCTATACATCAAAATTTTTGTAATTGTCTGCTCTACAACTTTGTAGAACATTGTTACACTCTAAAAATTATCCCTGGGTAATTCTCTACCAACTCACACGAAATCGGGAAAAGTTGCCCCGACCCCTCTTCGATTTGCGTGAAACTTTGTCCTAAGGGGTAACTTTTGTCCCTGATCACGAATCCGAGGTCCGTTTTTTGATATCTCGTGACGGAGGGGCGGTACGACCCCTTCCATTTTTGAACATGCGAAAAAAGAGGTGTTTTTCAATAATTTGCAGCCTGAAACGGTGATGAGATAGAAATTTGGTGTCAAAGGGACTTTTATGTAAAATTAGACGCCCGATTTGATGGCGTACTCAGAATTCCGAAAAAACGTATTTTTCATCGAAAAAAACACTAAAAAAGTTTTAAAAATTCTCCCATTTTCCGTTACTCGACTGTAAAAAATTTTGAAACATGTCATTTTATGGGAAATTTAATGTACTTTTCGAATCTACATTGTCCCAGAAGGGTCATTTTTTCATTTAGAACAAAATTTTTCATTTTAAAATTTCGTGTTTTTTCTAACTTTGCAGGGTTATTTTTTAGAGTGTAACAATGTTCTACAAAGTTGTAGAGCAGACAATTACAAAAAATTTGATATATAGACATAAGGGGTTTGCTTATAAACATCACAAGTTATCGCGATTTTACGAAAAAAAGTTTTGAAAAAGTTACTTTTTGCGTTTCTCTTTGTTTCGTCGTCCGTGTCTGTCGCGGGTGACCATGAACGGCCATGATCGATGACGACCAACTTTTTTAAAACTTTTTTTCGTAAAATCGTGATAACTTGTGATGTTTATAAGCAAAACCCTTATGTATATATATTAAAATTTTTGTAATTGTCTGCTCTACAACTTTGTAGAACATTGTTACACTCTAAAAAATAACCCTGCAAAGTTAGAAAAAACACGAAATTTTAAAATGAAAAATTTTGTTCTAAATGAAAAAATGACCCTTCTGGGACAATGTAGATTCGAAAAGTACATTAAATTTCCCATAAAATGACATGTTTCAAAATTTTTTACAGTCGAGTAACGGAAAATGGGAGAATTTTTAAAACTTTTTTAGTGTTTTTTTCGATGAAAAATACGTTTTTTCGGAATTCTGAGTACGCCATCAAATCGGGCGTCTAATTTTACATAAAAGTCCCTTTGACACCAAATTTCTATCTCATCACCGTTTCAGGCTGCAAATTATTGAAAAACACCTCTTTTTTCGCATGTTCAAAAATGGAAGGGGTCGTACCGCCCCTCCGTCACGAGATATCAAAAAACGGACCTCGGATTCGTGATCAGGGACAAAAGTTACCCCTTAGGACAAAGTTTCACGCAAATCGAAGAGGGGTCGGGGCAACTGCTGTGTGAGTTGGCGGAGAATTACCCCCCTGCAAAGTTAGAAAAAACACGAAATTTTAAAATGAAAAATTTTGTTCTAAATGAAAAAATGACCTTTCTGGGTCAATGTAGATTCGAAAAGAACATTAAATTTCCCATAAAATGACATGTTCCAAAAAAATTTACAGTCAAGTAACTGAAAATGGGAGAATTTTTAAAACTTTTTTAGTGTTTTTTTCGATGAAAAATACGTTTTTTCGTAATTCTGAGTACGCCATCAAATCGGGCGTCTAATTTTACATAAAAGTCCTTTTGACACCAAATTTTTATCTCATCACCGTTTCAGGCTGCAAATTATTGAAAAACACCTCTTTTTTCGCATGTTCAAAAATGGAAGGGGTCGTACCGCCCCTCCGTCACGAGATATCAAAAAACGGACCTCGGATTCGTGATCAGGGACAAAAGTTACCCCTTAGGACAAAGTTTCACGCAAATCGAAGAGGGGTCGGGGCAACTGCTGTGTGAGTTGGCGGAGAATTACCCATGTGATGTTTGTTATTGGATGATACTTAGATCAGATGAAAAGCTCGAGGATGCAGTGAAAAAGTATTTCAAGGAAATGAAATTGGTCACTATAAACTATATTTTTTGATACAAAAATTGCGCAGAAAAAAGATACTTGAAAAATGATGATTAACAAAGAATAAAAATGGTGTTCACAAATTAAAATTAAAACACAACATGAAATAGATAAAAGGATACGAATAAAAAGGGAAAAAACATTATTATGAAATCATTCACACACAAGATGAAGCAGATTTACAGAAGTTTACACATGTTACTTCTCAACAGCGATGGAATAATCATCATCAAAAAAAAAATCGCATTGCATCGCATAACAAAACAATACAATCATTGAGATTTTGAATTGAATTTGAAATTATTCATTTCAAAACTGAACAGAACTTAAACTTGAACTCATTTGTGGTATTTATTTTTACACGGGTCCCCCAGAGACCGTTATTATGAAAAAAAAATTTCCACCCAAACCAATGATTGGACATGGTTCCTGGGACCATTCTGCACCTCTGGGCCGAGTTTCAAAATATTTGCCGGCAGAAATTACGAAAACGGTCAGTTTTAGTGTTTTGAGTAGAAATTAAGGGGAAATCGCATGTAAAATGCGTAGGAAAAGTTCTAAGCTTCGATGTTTTAACTCTAAAACGTTACTGGTCATAGTTTTAAGTTGTTCTTACCCGTAGAAGAATGATATAAAACGATTTACCGGACTGACTTAGCCGGATTAAGCCTAAGTTAAGTGACTTAAGTCTATAATTTACAAGTTTATACATGAATATCTATTAAAAACTCCTATATTAGGCAATTTCAAGTCAAGGAAAGCTAGATTGCACAAAACTAACATAAAATGGGGTGACTTTGAGCCAAGGGGTGACTTTGTACCAACAAACGACTAAAGAAGGCTAATTTTGTGTTGACTTCACTATGTTTAGCGGCTTGTTTCGATAGTTTGTTTTTCGATTTCACCAAAATTATGTTCTCGTGACCGTTTTTTTTATGTCCCCACCACCTCCCCCTTAAAAATTGGTCCAAAAACTCAAGGGGGCAAAACTAAGTTTTTCAAAAAAACATCAAAATTTCAATGAAAATAGAAATCTAATCAATTGAAAACTATTTGAAATGCTTTTTGCTGCATTGATAATTAATTATATTTAACATGTTTGGGCTGGTTTAAAATTATTTTTATTTTTATGAAATTTCAATGAACTGCATTTTTTTGTTTTCTTAAAAAAACATTTTTTTTGGAAACTAATGATTGTAAAACAACTGGACAGATATATAATCCATTTAAAAACACTTTTCCATTCAAATGTTGAAACCATGGTTCTTAATTTTTGCACTTTTTCCGGAGTAAATTTTTAGATTTTCACAACTTTTTTTCGAGATTTTCAAATTTAAACGTGCATTTCTTTTGTCAAAAGAAACTATTTTTTATCATCAGTTTTTCCATACTAGGCTATTCTGTATACGCTATAACATTTTTAAATGTTGGGCTTGATTCTAAAAAATTTCAATTATTTTAATGAAATGAGCAGGAATTTTAACAAAAGTATAATCACGCAATTTAAACTAAACGAGGCTATACTGGACAGCAAGCCGTCCGATCATCAAAGTCAAAAAATATAAATTTTTGGAAATTTTCCTAACCTAACTTTTCAAATTACGAAAAAAAAATCAAAAAATTCTACCAGAAAATGCCAATAATTTTAAAACGGTGCATCTTACTAAAAAATAAAATTGTCAATTAATTTTCGATTGCAACTTTAATTAAAACCAAAAATATTTTTTGAAATTTTGTCATTTTTTTTTGGTCAGGGTAATGTTATTATAAATAGTTTATTTGCAGAGTTGAAACCATCTTGTTTGAGATTATTGCAAAAAAAAAATCAACTGCTCAAAAACGCCAAAAACTAAGACATAACTCTTTTCACGCAATGATCACAATTAAATGGGTGTAATTTTTCAATAGAGCAATTCACTTCGAAATCGGCCTGTTTCGACCATATTTATTTTTTTGTATTCTTTTAATTGGCTCAAACTTTGTTGAAGCTCTCCCTATGACACAAGAAGCTATTTTGTGTCATTGGTTCACAGTCTTGATTAAGAAAAAAATCAAAATATTGTTTTCGAAAAGATCGAAAAATTCGCGAATGTTTCATTTTTTTACATTGAAAATCGGACCATAAGTTCTTGAGATATCGACAACAGAAAATTGATGCTTGTTTGTGTGAGACTTAGAACACTTTAATTTTCCTGTTTCTTTTTCTTTAAGCCGCTATATTTCAGCAACCAGAGTTCCAATCTTCAATGTTTCTTAGACAATTTTCTGCACCTAAAAAAAATATTTTCAGAAATGGTCACCCAAAGTCATTATTTTTTTTAAATAGAAAAACTTCAAATATTTCGCTGAAATCAAACTTTCGGTGGCTATATTTTGAAAATGGGGCCATTTATCAAAAAATCTGTAAAGTACTTTTCGATTGCAAATTCAATTTTTCATAAAATAAGGTCAACAAATTTACTATTTTTTTTCAAAAATTAAAGCTCAGTGGCAGAATTTTTGACAAGTTTCTCTATGGCTCAAAAGTTGCGGGTTTTTTGTCCCCTAATATATATCAGAAAATTTCGAAAATCTAAAATTACTGATTTGGAAAATTGAGTTTTTGTGAAAAAAATTAAAATCAATAAAAATAATCGGCAAACAAAATTTTCCGAATTTTGAATAGTCCTGAACAATACCTAGAACCTAGAACCAAATTGATCAGAAAATTCATTCAAAAGTTATAGATTTTCGAATATTTACGTACAATCTTTGTATGGACAGCTGCCAAATCATATGGAGACTTGTATGGGTGAGCCAAATAATATCCATTTCCGGTTTTTGTAGAGAATTACTCAATTGCCTAAATACGAACCCATTTTTTTTTTTGCTAAGCCTGGAAACGTTAAAACTATCAACATTACTATTAAAACAAACAATAATCTATCGCGCTTGCTATTCTCCAAGTGTCGTTAATTGCTTTCCACTACACCATAATCCCATTTAATGAAAATCCCATTTAATAAAAACCGTCAACCATAACAGCCCAATTCCGTTAATCGCCAATTGCAATCGATTCACTCTATAAAATGCACTTAATAGCCGCAGCCCATCACCTATAAAATGTACACGCGCGCCGAACACTAAATTTCACGTCTCCCTCTCCCTCACTGTGGCTCGTTATCGATTTGGCCCTTTCCGTATGGAGCACCAAAAACTGTCAACAACAGTGCAGAGCGGCGCCCCTTGTAGTGCCATTATAGTGCTGCTGCCTGCATAGACTGGTGGTTCGTTGTAAATTTGTGCCGCCCAATAAAAGTTCGATTCCCAGCCACAGCCAGACTAACAGCGTACATTCAGGGCACGCACTCAATAACACCTCCCCATTCATTCAGAAAATTTCGATTCCAGCCTGATAATGAATAAAAATTTCATTACGTAACTGAAACGTTAGTTTTACGGGTCCATCCGTCAAACTCCGGCTGACTGTCTTGTTTGTGTGCAAATGACTTGCGTGTGACGTCGTAAAACGGTTCGCCCCAGTTTTGGGCAGGGAATCAGAACAAAAAAGAAGAAGACGACTTCAGGATAATTAAATTAAACCAAAAAATCGTGTCAGATTCGCCTCAGGCCGGGAAGGGCCTAACGACGACAATGATAATGGCCCTTGTGTTATGGCCTTTCCACCAACACCATTAAAACCATCAGAAATGCAATAATACATTTAGAAAAGAGTGGCCGGAAATTGGGTTTCGCCAGATTTTCTGTTCTAAATTGTAAAACTTTCCTCGAGCTCATCAAGGCGAGCCATTTTACACAGCGGGTTCCGGGTTCTTAGCCGAGTTCATAATTAAATACCGAAGCCACCACCGCAAGCAAGTTTCGGCAAGTGTCGTAAAAAAGAATCGGAAAAATATTATACCAGGTCGTAAAAGACACGGAAATAAACACATCAAGTGGGTCTTCCTGTGTTCCCTTTTTTGAGGGTTTTGTTTTCGGTGATGTACAGGGTGTGGAATCTTTTTAAGGAAACTGGGCGGATATATTTATTTGAAATATCTCATACTCAATCTCAATTATTTTTCACACTGAAAATTAAATCAATTTGAATCATCTCATTTTCACACAGAATATTTATTATTTTAAACCAATTAACTGTGATTTTTATTTAAAACTTTTGTTAAAACCAACTTTAAGTTATGTTAACCATTAATCATTTTTTTTCTAGAGATTTATAATAATGAAAAAACTGGCTTTATATTTATAATTTGATTATGATCCTTTTTCTAAAACATACAAATTCGATAAGAATTTTAAAGAAAAAAAATAAAATTATTAATTATAAAATATAATTCCTAAAATTCTTTGGTTTCACATAATAATAAAATTCCAAACCTCAATTCTAGAACTTTGTGGGGACCTTCACTATGATCAGAATAGCTTTTTTCTGTCAATTGTTCTCCCATGTATACAATTTTGGCAACTGTCCATACAAAATAGTACGTAAACTTTCGACAATCTGTTTCTTTTGGTGAAACTTTCTAATCGATTTTGTGTCTTCGGCAAAGTTGTAGGTGACAAATATTTAGAAAAAATAGTATGAGAACATATTTAAAGGTTAAAAAAAACTTTTTTTGACAAAAAATAGATTTCTCAAAGTCTTTCTTTAATTTTTTTAATATGTTTTAAGGGACTATGCCCTTTTGTCTTGTATAGAAAAAATAATGAAAGTTTGGAGCTAGAATATTAGTCTTCAGACGATTCAATCCTGGTTAAGTTTGAAAGAATGCAACAATTGTGAGAATTACGATAGCAAAAATAACCTTTTTTGAAAGGATTTGAAATTGTTGAAAAAATTGTTTTTTTCAGATTTTTCATATAAAACTTTTCAAAGATCCGGTTTTGATTGCAAGAATGGGAAAACTTACAAAAAAATAAATCTTGACTTAACTTAATTTGAAAGAATACACCAATAGTTCAAATTCTCACAAGGGTCCCACCTCCGCATGAAAATTTTCCTAAAAAGGAGGAAAAAATAATTGCCTTAAATTATAATTTTCTTTGATAACAGCAAATAAACAAAAAAAATGTAAAATAGGAGCAGTTCTCTAGGATTTCGGTCATTCGATTTTTTTTGTATTTTTTATCCGACTGAAACTTTTTTGGTACCTTCGGTATGCCCAAAGAAGCCATTTTGCATCATTAGTTTGTCCATATAATTTTCCATACAAATTTGGCAGCTGTCCATACAAAAATGATGTATGAAAATTCAAAAATCTGTTTCTTTTGAAGGAATTTTTCGATCAATTTGGTGTCTTCGGCAAAGTTGTAGGTATGGATTTGGACTACACTGAAAAAAAATGATACACACTAAAAAAAATTTGGTGATTTTTTTATTTAACTTTTTATCACTAAAACTTGATTTGCAAAAAAAACACTATTTTTATTTTTTTTTAATTTTTTGATATGTTTTAGAGGACATACAATGCCAACTTTTCAGAAATTTCCAGGTTGTGCAAAAAATCATTGACCGAGTTATGAATTTTTTAATCAATACTGATTTTTTCAAAAAATTGAAATTTTGGTCGAAAAATTTTTTCAACTTCATTTTTCGATGTAAAATTGAATTTGCAATAAAAAAGTACTTCAGTGAAATTTTGATAAAGTGCACCGTTTTCAAGTTATAGCCATTTTTATGTAACTTTTTTGAAAATAGTCGCAGTTTTTCATTTTTAAAAATAAGTGCACATGTTTGCACACCTTTGAAAAAAATATTTTTGAAAAACTGAGAAAATTCTCTATATGTTGCTTCTTCGGACTTTGTTGATACGACCTTTAGTTGCTGAGATATTGCCATGCAAAGGTTTAAAAACAGGAAAATTAATGTTTTCTAAGTCTCACCCAAACAACCCACCATTTTCTAATGTCGATATCTCAGACACTAATGTTCTGATTTACAATGTTAAAATATTAAACATTCGTGACATTTTTCGATCTCTTCGAAAAAAATATTTAAAAATTTTAAATCAGGAGTTTAGACTTCTTCTCGTGAAATATTTTAAGAAGCAGCTTTTGTTTGAAAGAAAGGACAAAAATCACAAATTAAACAAATTAAACGTGACTGCCTTATTTTGATAGATTTTAAAAACACACAAAAATATTACAGAAACAAAAATAAATTATTAAAAAAAAAGTAAAATCGATCATGTTTGAGTATTGCATTTGTATTATTTATTTTGAATATTTTATATTATAAGTGCTCATGTTTGAGTTCCGAATTTTCCATACAAAATTTTCTCATGTTGCAATGAATAGAAAAAACTAACAAGAATAAATTGTTTTGAAAGAAGGGATTTTTTTTTTTGAAAAGCAAGAATAAATTATCACAATTTAATCTCATATTTTTTTTTTTTTTCAAAAAACTTGCTTATGTTTAAAATATTGAAAAAACTTATGAAATATTAATGAATAAAGTGTTTATTATATTGAAAGAAAATTATTTATTTCTAGACATGCGTATATTACAAAAAATAATAAACTAACAAAAATGTTAGAGAACAAAAATATTAGGAATAAGAATGTAATATGATTGATTATAGACTATTCATTTCTGTTAAACAATTTTACGAATTCAACCATGTCCACGCGACTATATTTCAATTATTTATAGAACAAATCATTTGAGCTAAACAACTTCATAGGACAGATAAACTTTATTTGAGCTCAGCTTTTTTAACCTTTTAATAAACAAAAAAAATGATAAAAAAAACTACAGACAGATGAACATTTGAATAAAGATTTTTTTTTTCTAAAAACTCATAAATAAACATGATTTTTCATAAAAACTCACTGCAAGTCTGGCAACCCAGCTCGCACTGCGCGAGGAAAGTTTTCATAAAATCACTAGTAATTTACTTAAATCATGAGATATATTTTCCTACCTTTAACAACATTTATACAGTCATTGTTATTTTAATCTTCAGTTTTTGTCAAATCACAATTCTGAAAGTTTAAGTAGATAGAAAGACAAAGACTCGCTACATCATTCTAGTTATGCTTCTATCATACAGTTTGTTTAAAATTTATTTACATTTTTTAATTAGTTTTGACTTAAAAATTGAGTTACAAACAAAGATTATTCATAAATTAGTTTACATTGATTTGCAAATTGTTTTTGGTTATTTTTTTTTTGCATAACTAAAATAGACATGGAAAATTAAAACAATTTGTTCTCCAATATAAAACGAAAATTTGTGAAAAGTTTGTACAAACTATAAAACAATACTAAAGAGTTTGCATGCACCCTGTCAGAAGATGCGTTCCAAAACTGTAAAACAGTTCGATTTTTCCTGCTCCATTCACCCTATTTCCATGGTGGTGGTGGTGGGTGGTGGAACACATTCAGATCAACCGGCGGGATAACACAATCCTCACGCATTTTTCGTCGGCCTCCCCTCTCCGGAATATTCCATCAAAAATTGGGAAACGAGCGTGGTTGTTGCCGGCCACAAAATTATCAAACATCGCTTTAATAGGTTGTATCGTTTAAGTTATGACGCCGAAAGATTTACCGATTGCGATCTCGGCTTCATGGGTTGGAGTTGGGTGTTTTTTGTTCTGTTCTGTTTGTTCCAGTTTATCACCTTCTCGTTGATTATGAAGCGAGATCTGGTGGGATATCGTGGCGGACCAGCTCAGTCAACTTTGTATCGTTCCAGTGGGTTTCCCTCGTGTGATTTCAAACTTGTGTGGAGAGTGGTAAAACCATTATGGTATTTCCCGACAACTTTTCTAATTAAAACATGAAGCCAGTCTCTGCACGTGGTTGGGTATTTTATGAGGAAAGTGTGAATTAACAAGAAGAGCTGTTCGAGAATTGAGATGTGAAATCAATTTAATCTAGTACCAACTGAGATATAATGGAATTCTGACGTTTGGTTTTACTTTTTGTAAAATTAAGCTTTGATTAAAGATCAAAAATATCACTATTATAATAGAGTTTCTTTGAGCTAAATTATATTAGTCTATTCAGTTAGGTAATTGGAAATATTGTGAGAATTCGTACAAAAACTGTAACCAATTTTTTAATCATTCTTTGTTTCGCCTTTAATGATTTTACTACGGACGATTTGATTTTATTGAGTTGATAAATATTTATTTTCGTTTTAATTTTTCTATAAATTTTCCTCACCCAATTTACACAAGCCAAACAACCCTCGTCAGAAAAAAAGAAAAATTGACGCTCTCAAACGGAAGCCTCCCCTCTGTTTCGCTCATGGATAAGGACGAAGTAAAACTGACAAAAATTAAGCTGTTCTGGACAAACGTCAACGGTTGCGCTCCCCTTTCTTAACGTTGAAACCGTTTTGCACAAATTGTTTTCGCTAATGCTTTTACTGAAACAAATTTGAGGAATAATTTCTGTTTCGAAGACACTTTCCTCCCCACGGGTCCCCCACAGACCGTTATTATGTAAAAAAAATTTCCACCCAAACCAATGATTGGACATGGTTTCTGGGACCATTCTGCACCTCTGGGCTGAGTTTCAAAATATTTGCCGGCAGAAATTTCGAATACGGTCAGTTTTAGTATTTTGAGTAGAAATTAAGGAGAAATCACATGTAAAATGCATAGGAAAAGATCAAAGTTTCAATGTTTTAACTCCAAAACGTTACTGGTGTTGGTTTTAAATTTTACTAACATGTAGCAGAATGATATAAAAACGATTTACAGCACTGACTTAGCCGGATTAAACCTAAGTCAAGTGACTTAAGTACATTATGTACAAGTTTATACCTTAATATTGAAAAAAACTCCTACTTCAGGGAATTTTTTAGTCAAGGAAAACTAGACTGCACAAAAAAAACATTAAATGGGGTGACTTTGAGCCAAAGGGGTGACATTGTACCAACAAACGAATAAAGATTGCTTTGATAAGCTTGAGATTTACGTTTATTTATTTATTTGTAGACGGATTAATTTGGTCTATTTATTGCCTACAAAACAATTTCATGATACTGCTACGCAAATCTGCTTATTCTGTTTGAAGCCTGTTGATTAAACATTAAAATAACTAAAATTAATTTCAAATCTCCTGGAAGTGACAAATTTGAAAATTATGCGCATATTTTTCGGTTCTGAATCAATTCCTACTGAAATCAAATAAAACAATCAAAATATTAGGGCAACAAATTTTGTGACTTGGCAAGTTTGTGACATTGCAATTAGAATAAAATTGTGCTTTTTTCAAACCGTTTACAAATTCCAACCATACGAATGAAATCCAGAGAGTACTTAAGCTATCATTTAGCTCATATATTTTTGTTGTCCAGTGTAATGATTAGAATTAACAAAAGTTTAATGACACAAATTCCCACAGGATTAACATTTCAAACCAACCAATTATTTTTAATATTGTAGTTATCGTCATGAAATATTATATTTTATAATTGATTAAAGTAATGTTGATACACTCATAGTTAGAATTCAATAAAACATATTATTGATCATCAAGAACGTTCACTAATAATGTATTCATCAAAACAAAACCTACTTCTGCCCAATGTGAAAACACAATCAATCCTTTAACAAGCTTGGCATGGCACATTTTTATTCTAATTACAATGTCACAAACTTGGCAAGTCACAGAATTTGTTGCCCTAATATTTTGATTGTTTTATTTGATTTCAGTAGGAATTGATTCAGAACTGAAAAATATGCGCATCATTTTCAAATTTGTCACTTCCAGGAGATTTTAAATTAATTTTAGTTAATTTAATGTTTAATCAACAGGCTTTATTCAAACAGATTAAGCAGATTTGCGTAGCAATATCATCAAATTGTTTTGTAGGAAAATAAATAGACCAAATTAATCCGTCTACAAATAAATAAATAAACGTAAAACTCAAGCTTATCAAAGCAATCTTTATTCGTTTGTTGGTACAATGTCACCCCTTTGGCTCAAAGTCACCCCATTTTAAGTTATTTTTGTGCAGTCTAGTTTTCCTTGACATAAAATTTCCTGAAATAGGAGTTTTTTCAATATTAAGGTATAAACTTGTAAATAATGTACTTAAGTCACTCGACTTAGGCTTAATCCGGCTAAGTCAGTGCCGTAAATCGTTTTTATATCATTCTGCTACATGTTAGTACAATTTAAAACCATGACCAGTAACGTTTTGGAGTTAAAACATTGAAACTTTGATCTTTTCCTATGCATTTTACATGTGATTTCTCCTTAATTTCTACTTAAAATACTAAAACTGACCGTATTCGAAATTTCTGCCGGCAAATATTTTGAAACTCAGCCCAGAGGTGCAGAATGGTCCCAGAAACCATGTCCAATCATTGGTTTGGGTGGAAATTTTTTATTCATAATAACGGTCTGTGGGGGACCCGTGGCTCCCTCTTTCCTTCAAAAAAGGATTATCATTACTCTTCATTAACTGTGCGGTCATCCTTGATGAATACCAGCAACAAAAAAAAATGGAAAAGATGAAGATTTGTCAGTGACAAATTGACAGCCACTGCGTGACGCACAGCCCCGTCAATGCTGTCATGTTCGGATGCTTCCGGTTTCTGTCAACGACTCGTCATCGTCCCCCCTCAGGATGACTGCATCCTCTGTCATATGGAAGATTATCTGAAAGGGGGAAAGGGGGGGATCCAGCAATCGTGCATGAACTTATTTTTGCTGGACGATACACCATTAGTGGATGAAATTTGATACGTTTATTTGTACGCGATGAATCGAGTTTTTCGGGAAGATTCGTCCCTAAGGACAAGTTTGACGATAGAAAGAGAAACACTGTAAAAAAATGCTGACTGACTCTGACTTATTTTGAAGAACTCTGACTCCTGACTCCTGACACTGACTCCTGACTCCTGACTCCTGACTCCTGACTCCTGACTCCTGACTTCTGTCTTCTGACTTCTGACTCCTGACTCCTGACTCCTGACTCCTGACTCCTGACTCCTGACTCCTGACTCCTGACTCCTGACTCCTGACTCCTGACTCCTGACTACTGACTACTGACTACTGACTACTGACTACTGACTACTGACTACTGACTACTGACTACTGACTACTGACTACTGACTACTGACTCCTGACTCCTGACTCCTGACTCCTGACTCCTGACTCCTGACTCCTGACTACTGACTACTGACTACTGACTACTGACTACTGACTACTGAATACTGACTACTGACTACTGACTACTGACTACTGACTACTGACTACTGACTACTGACTACTGACTACACGGAACAAAATCCGGTTTGCGGAATCGCAAACTTTGCTTCCGATTTGCTCTACCAATCGCAAACCTCCGTTCACACCCGTCAGCAGGAAGCATTGCTTCCAATATCGCAAACGGTGATTTTCGATATCGCAAACGTAACGCCGTAACGCATGCCTGCCAAAAGCATGCAGCACGCAGCCACTGCAATATTTACTTTTTTGAATTGACCGTTGCTTTTCGAATTTTGGATGGAAATAAGAAGAAGAGGTTGCTAACTTTTATTTTATTTATTCATATTTATTTCAATGACAAATTAAGAAATTGCGTTGGTGGTTTACTATGACACTGACTGGTGACGGTTCTTATCTGGCAGGACAAATCTGCCTTGATGTCCGTGGTGCAGGTGGAAACTGGTGGGTGCCGTCGATTCCGTTGGCACGGTGCTTCCCGTGACATGAGTTCCGGTGCTAGCAGTAGTAGGAGGAGAAGGCATAGGCGCCGTGCACTTGTTGAGTCTTTGTGGTCGGTACTGGACTGCGGTGGCGATGTTTTAAGTGATCGTGTCGGCTTTTTGTGTTTTTTTTTTTGCAGAAGGATGTGCGAGTTCCGGTTCTCAGCCTCCTTTTCGTATTTGGTGACGTCGGTGGTGGAGGCTCCAGGATATAGGTGTTGTTGAGACCGATGCAGCGTGCTCGGTCCGTAGATCTGGTTGATTGCCAGCACCGGATTCAGACTCAGTTTCATGACACCGCGCAGTGAGTTGACACTTCCCTAGTTGTTGCTTGTGTCCTCTTCGTGCCTTCAGGAAAGGTCCTGGTGCGGATTTAGGTTCATGCCGGAGTCCGAGTGACTCTGGAGCATCTGGCGCCACACGAGAGCAACGAAGGCGCCTAGGTCACGATCGTGGTTTCAAATCCGACATTCACCTCGAGGATCGACTTGAGGGGAGCGGCCTCTGCTAGAATTTTGTCCACTTGGAACGAGTCCCCGATCTGGACGCCTTGCTGGCGGGACGGAATCTTCGTCAGCAGTAGGACCGCTTCTGTCAAGGCGATTGCTGAATTCACGCTGCAATCGCGAAGCGTAGACTGCAAAAGATGAAACAAAAACAAAATGTTCAAAAAATATTATAAAAAAATACAAAATTAATATTACTGTTCTCACACAAAATGTCTGGCGACAGAATATCTGATTTTTTTATTTCTGAATTCCGGAATTTTAGAATTTTGAAATTTCAGAATAACGGTATTTCGGAATTTTGGAATTCCGGAATTTCGGATATTTAGAATTTTGGAATTTCGGAATTGCGGAGTTTTGGAATTTTGTAATTTCAGAATTTTGAATTTCGGTATTTCGGAATTTTGGAATTTTGTAATCTGTAATTTTGTAATTTCAGAAATTCGAATTTCGGTATTTCGGTAATTCGGTATTGTGGAATTTTGGAATTTTGGAATTTTGTAATTTCAGAATCTCGAATTTCAGAATTTCGGTATTTCGGAATTTTGGTATTTCGGAATTTTGGCATTTTGGCATTTCGGAATTTTGGAATTTGAATTGGAATTTAAGAATTTTGGAATTTTGGAATTTTGAAATTTTGGAACTTTGGAATTTTGAAATTTTGAAATTTTGGAATTTTGAAATTTTGGAATTTTGGAATTTTGGAATTTTGGAATTTTGGAATTTTGGAATTTTGGAATTTTGGAATTTTGGAATTTTGGAATTTTGGAATTTTGGAATTTTGGAATTTTGGAATTTTGGAATTTTGGAATTTTGGAATTTTGGAATTTTGGAATTTTGGAATTTTGGAATTTTGGAATTTTGGAATTTTGGAATTTTGGAATTTTGGAATTTTGGAATATTGGAATTTTGGAATTTTGGAATCTTGGAATTTTAAAATTTTGGAATTTTGAAATTTTTGAATTTTGGAATTTTGGAATTTTGGAATTTTGGAATTTTGGAATTTTGGAATTTTGGAATCTTGGAATTTTGGAATTTTGGAATTTCTGAAATTTGGAATTTTGGAATTTTGGAATTTTGGAATTTTGGAATTTTGGAATTTTGGAATTTTTGAAATTTGGAATTTTGGAATTTTGGAATTTTGGAATTTTGGAATTTGGGAATTTTGGAATTTTGGAATTTTGGAATTTTGGAATTTTGGAATTTTGGAATTTTAAAATTTTGGAATTTTGGAATTTTGGAATTTTGGAATTTTGGAATTTTGGAATTTTAGAATTTTGGAATTTTGGAATTTTGGAATTTTGGAATTTTGGAATTTTGGAATTTTGGAATTTTGGAATTTTGGAATTTTGGAATTTTGCAATTTTGCAATTTTGGAATTTTGGAATTTTGGAATTTTGGAATTTTGGAATTTTGGAATTTTGGAATTTTGGAATTTTGGAATTTTGGAATTTTGGAATTTTGGAATTTTGGAATTTTGGAATTTTGGAATTTTGGAATTTTGGAATTTTGGAATTTTGGAATTTTGGAATTTTGGAATCTTGGAATTTTGGAATTTTAGAATTTTAGAATTTTGGAATTTTGAAATTTGGGAATTTGGGAATTTTGGAATTTTAGAATTTTGGAATTTAGAAATTTTGGAATTTTGGAATTTTGGAATTTTGGAATTTTGGAATTTTGGAATTTTGGAATTTTGGAATTTTGGAATTTTGGAATTTTGGAATTTTGGAATTTTGGAATTTTGGAATTTTGGAATTTTGGAATTTTGGAATTTTGGAATTTTGGAATTTTGGAATTTTGGAATTTTGGAATTTTGGAATTTTGGAATTTTGGAATTTTGGAATTTTGGAATTTTAGAATTTTAGAATTTTAGAATTTTAGAATTTTAGAATTTTAGAATTTTAGAATTTTAGAATTTTAGAATTTTAGAATTTTAGAATTTTAGAATTTTAGAATTTTAGAATTTTAGAATTTTAGAATTTTAGAATTTTAGAATTTTAGAATTTTAGAATTTTAGAATTTTAGAATTTTAGAATTTTAGAATTTTAGAATTTTAGAATTTTAGAATTTAAGAATTTAAGAATTTAAGAATTTAAGAATTTAAGAATTTAAGAATTTAAGAATTTAAGAATTTAAGAATTTTAGAATATTAGAATATTAGAATTTTAGAATTTTTGAATTTTAGAATTTTAGAATTTTAGAATTTTAGAATTTTAGAATTTTAGAATTTTAGAATTTTAGAATTTTAGAATTTTAGAATTTTAGAATTTTGGAATTTTGGAATTTTGGAATTTTGGAATTTTGGAATTTTGGAATTTTAGAATTTTAGAATTTTAGAATTTTGGAATTTTGGAATTTTGGAATTTTGGAATTTTGGAATTTTAGAATTTTGGAATTTTGGAATTTTGGAATTTTGGAATTTTGGAATTTTGGAATTTTGGAATTTTGGAATTTTGGAATTTTGAAATTTTTAAATTTTGGAATTTTGGAATTTTAGAATTTTGGAATTTTGGAATTTGGAATTTTAGAATTTTAGAATTTTAGAATTTTAGAATTTTAGAATTTTAGAATTTTAGAATTTTAGAATTTTAGAATTTTAGAATTTTAGAATTTTAGAATTTTAGAATTTTAGAATTTTAGAATTTTAGAATTTTAGAATTTTAGAATTTTAGAATTTTAGAATTTTAGAATTTTAGAATTTTAGAATTTTAGAATTTTAGAATTTTAGAATTTTAGAATTTCAGAATTTTAGAATTTAAGAATTTAAGAATTTAAGAATTTAAGAATTTAAGAATTTTAGAATATTAGATTTTTGGAATTTTGGAATCTTGGAATTTTGGAATTTTAGAATTTTAGAATTTTGGAATTTTGAAATTTGGGAATTTGGGAATTTTGGAATTTTAGAATTTTGGAATTTAGAAATTTTGGAATTTTGGAATTTTGGAATTTTGGAATTTTGGAATTTTGGAATTTTGGAATTTTGGAATTTTGGAATTTTGGAATTTTGGAATTTTGGAATTTTGGAATTTTGGAATTTTGGAATTTTGCAATTTTGGAATTTTGGAATTTTGGAATTTTGGAATTTTGGAATTTTGGAATTTTGGAATTTTGGAATTTTGGAATTTTGGAATTTTGGAATTTTGGAATTTTGGAATTTTGGAATCTTGGAATTTTGGAATTTTAGAATTTTAGAATTTTGGAATTTTGAAATTTGGGAATTTGGGAATTTTGGAATTTTAGAATTTTGGAATTTAGAAATTTTGGAATTTTGGAATTTTGGAATTTTGGAATTTTGGAATTTTGGAATTTTGGAATTTTGGAATTTTGGAATTTTGGAATTTTGGAATTTTGGAATTTTGGAATTTTGGAATTTTGGAATTTTGGAATTTTGGAATTTTGGAATTTTGGAATTTTGGAATTTTGGAATTTTGGAATTTTGGAATTTTGGAATTTTGGAATTTTGGAATTTTGGAATTTTGGAATATTGGAATTTTGGAATTTTGGAATCTTGGAATTTTAAAATTTTGGAATTTTGAAATTTTTGAATTTTGGAATTTTGGAATTTTGGAATTTTGGAATTTTGGAATTTTGGAATTTTGGAATCTTGGAATTTTGGAATTTTGGAATTTCTGAATTTTGGAATTTTGGAATTTTGGAATTTTGGAATTTTGGAATTTTGGAATTTTGGAATTTTGGAATTTTGGAATTTTGGAATTTTGGAATTTTGGAATTTTTGAAATTTGGAATTTTGGAATTTTGGAATTTTGGAATTTTGGAATTTGGGAATTTTGGAATTTTGGAATTTTGGAATTTTGGAATTTTAAAATTTTGGAATTTTGGAATTTTGGAATTTTGGAATTTTGGAATTTTGGAATTTTAGAATTTTGGAATTTTGGAATTTTGGAATTTTGGAATTTTGGAATTTTGGAATTTTGGAATTTTGGAATTTTGGAATTTTGCAATTTTGCAATTTTGGAATTTTGGAATTTTGGAATTTTGGAATTTTGGAATTTTGGAATTTTGGAATTTTGGAATTTTGGAATTTTGGAATTTTGGAATTTTGGAATTTTGGAATTTTGGAATTTTGGAATTTTGGAATTTTGGAATTTTGGAATTTTGGAATTTTGGAATTTTGGAATTTTGGAATTTTGGAATCTTGGAATTTTGGAATTTTAGAATTTTAGAATTTTGGAATTTTGAAATTTGGGAATTTGGGAATTTTGGAATTTTAGAATTTTGGAATTTAGAAATTTTGGAATTTTGGAATTTTGGAATTTTGGAATTTTGGAATTTTGGAATTTTGGAATTTTGGAATTTTGGAATTTTGGAATTTTGGAATTTTGGAATTTTGGAATTTTGGAATTTTGGAATTTTGGAATTTTGGAATTTTGGAATTTTGGAATTTTGGAATTTTGGAATTTTGGAATTTTGGAATTTTGGAATTTTGGAATTTTGGAATTTTGGAATTTTAGAATTTTAGAATTTTAGAATTTTAGAATTTTAGAATTTTAGAATTTTAGAATTTTAGAATTTTAGAATTTTAGAATTTTAGAATTTTAGAATTTTAGAATTTTAGAATTTTAGAATTTTAGAATTTTAGAATTTTAGAATTTTAGAATTTTAGAATTTTAGAATTTTAGAATTTAAGAATTTAAGAATTTAAGAATTTAAGAATTTAAGAATTTAAGAATTTAAGAATTTTAGAATATTAGAATATTAGAATTTTAGAATTTTTGAATTTTAGAATTTTTGAATTTTAGAATTTAAGAATTTTAGAATTTTGGAATTTTAGAATTTTAGAATTTTAGAATTTTAGACTTTTGGAATTTTGGAATTTTGGAATTTTGGAATTTTGGAATTTTGGAATTTTAGAATTTTAGAATTTTAGAATTTTAGACTTTTGGAATTTTGGAATTTTGGAATTTTGGAATTTTGGAATTTTGGAATTTTAGAATTTTGGAATTTTGGAATTTTGGAATTTTGGAATTTTGGAATTTTGGAATTTTGGAATTTTGGAATTTTGAAATTTTTAAATTTTGGAATTTTGGAATTTTAGAATTTTGGAATTTTGGAATTTGGAATTTTAGAATTTTAGAATTTTAGAATTTTAGAATTTTAGAATTTTAGAATTTTAGAATTTTAGAATTTTAGAATTTTAGAATTTTAGAATTTTAGAATTTTAGAATTTTAGAATTTTAGAATTTTAGAATTTTAGAATTTTAGAATTTTAGAATTTTAGAATTTTAGAATTTTAGAATTTTAGAATTTTAGAATTTTAGAATTTTAGAATTTCAGAATTTTAGAATTTAAGAATTTAAGAATTTAAGAATTTAAGAATTTAAGAATTTAAGAATTTTAGAATATTAGAATTTTAGAATTTTAGAATTTTAGAATTTTAGAATTTTAGAATTTTAGAATTTTAGAATTTAAGAATTTAAGAATTTAAGAATTTAAGAATTTAAGAATTTAAGAATATTAGAATTTTAGAATTTTAGAATTTTAGAATTTTAGAATTTTAGAATTTTAGAATTTTAGAATTTTAGAATTTTAGAATTTTAGAATTTTAGAATTTTAGAATTTTAGAATTTTAGAATTTTAGAATTTTAAAATTTTAGAATTTTAGAATTTTAGAATTTTAGAATTTTAGAATTTTAGAATTTTAGAATTTTAGAATTTTAGAATTTTAGAATTTTAGAATTTTAGAATTTTAGAATTTTAGAATTTTAGAATTTTAGAATTTTAGAATTTTAGAATTTTAGAATTTTAGAATTTTAGAATTTTAGAATTTTAGAATTTTAGAATTTTAGAATTTTAGAATTTTAGAATTTTAGAATTTTAGAATTTTAGAATTTTAGAATTTTAGAATTTTAGAATTTTAGAATTTTAGAATTTTAGAATTTTAGAATTTTAGAATTTTAGAATTTTAGAATTTTAGAATTTTAGAATTTTAGAATTTTAGAATTTTAGAATTTTAGAATTTTGAGAATTTCAGAATTTCAGAATTTTAGAATTTTAAAATTTTAGAATTTTAGAATTTTAAAATTTTAGAATTTTAGAATTTTACAATTTTAAAATTTTAAAATTTTAGAATTTTAGAATTTTAGAATTTTAGAATTTTAGAATTTTAGAATTTTAGAATTTTAGAATTTTAGAATTTTAGAATTTTAGAATTTTAGAATTTTAGAATTTTAGAATTTTAGAATTTTAGAATTTTAGAATTTTAGAATTTTAGAATTTTAGAATTTTAGAATTTTAGAATTTTAGAATTTTAGAATTTTAGAATTTTAGAATTTTAGAATTTTAGAATTTTAGAATTTTAGAATTTTAGAATTTTAGAATTTTAGAATTTTAGAATTTTAGAATTTTAGAATTTTAGAATTTTAGAATTTTAGAATTTTAGAATTTTAGAATTTTAGAATTTTAGAATTTTAGAATTTTAGAATTTTAGAATTTTAGAATTTTAGAATTTTAGAATTTTAGAATTTTAGAATTTTAGAATTTTAGAATTTTAGAATTTTAGAATTTTAGAATTTTAGAATTTTAGAATTTTAGAATTTTAGAATTTTAGAATTTTAGAATTTTAGAATTTTAGAATTTTAGAATTTTAGAATTTTAGAATTTTAGAATTTTAGAATTTTAGAATTTTAGAATTTTAGAATTTTAGAATTTTAGAATTTTAGAATTTTAGAATTTTAGAATTTTAGAATTTTAGAATTTTAGAATTTTAGAATTTTAGAATTTTAGAATTTTAGAATTTTAGAATTTTAGAATTTTAGAATTTTAGAATTTTAGAATTTTAGAATTTTAGAATTTTAGAATTTTAGAATTTTAGAATTTTAGAATTTTAGAATTTTAGAATTTTAGAATTTTAGAATTTTAGAGGTTTAGAATTTTAGAATAAAATTCTTGAATTTCCGAGCTTCTGAATTTTGAAATTCCTAACATTGTGCATTCCTGAATTTGGAATTTTTTTTCTTCTTTTTCTTTCTAATTTTTGAATTTTTGAGCTTCTGAATTTATGAATTTATAAATTTTTAAAATTGTGGGTTCCTGAATTTGGAAGTTTCTGAATTTTATAATGTCCAAATTTTCGAATCTATGAGCTTCTAGATTTATGAATTTCTTAAATTGTGGATTTCTGAATTTCTAAATTTGAGAATTTCTAAATTTCTTGATTTCTGAATTTTAGATTGTCAGATTTAAGAATTTTAGAATATCTGAATTTTAAAAATTTTGAATTTGAACTGGCATAAAATTGCAAAATGTCAATATTGCAATCAATCAATATCTTTTTTTACGATCTGTTATTTCTAAATTTATAAATTATAAAAAGATTTAAAAGTTTGTATTCATCGAAAAACCAAATCAAACCTGATAATCTATATTCGTAATAGTTTACAAACGCTTCTTAAGGTTTTCCAATGATAATTTAGATTTTAAGTATTACTTTTCTTGTCCTCTGATTTTTTGTGAAAATTGTAAATGAAGGCAGAGAAGATTTATAAAAAATAGGTTGGCTACAACAACAATAGGACTTATATTAGGCAATTTTTTCCTATCATTAATTTTAGTATATCCGTAGTAGCAGTTCAATAGGGCGAATCTGCGATTGTAAACAAGCAGTTTGTCCCTTTTGCTCAAGTGACACTTCACGTCAAGTAAGAGGGGATATAAACCTTGTTTACAATCGCAGTATCGCCCTATTGAACTGTTACTACGGATATTTAGAAATTTGACCAGATTGTGTTTAGGGAAACCGTTGCAACATCCAAATATTCATTCAGCAGATAGGTTTAAGCAGAACTTACTAATCGATCAGATCCAAATCACACTTCCCATCAAATTTAGTTTAGTTTGCTCGATCACATATCCGACTCGTGTGCAACACGCGAACCGGAAGTCCTACACAACGAGCACCACAGTAGAGAGCCGTTCACTCCGGACCGTCACCAGACCTCGAACACGGGGAGGATCACGTAAAGGGCACGAGGCCAGAAGGAAAAGCTCGGTATACCGTGAATCCCAAACACATACACCGATTGGCAACCTGTCCAACGAGCGTCCCAAGGGTGCAGGCGCGAAGCGATGCTAAACTCGCCGTGTAGAAATCCTCAAGGATGGTGATCGCGCTGGTGACGCGCCTGAGTACAATCCCAGTCTTGATCCGACATGCCGATGCCTAACTTGATCCGACTTGCGATGCCTAACTCGAGAGCGGAGGCGGCAGGAGAAACGCATCGCATGCCAAAAAACATCCGAAATTCCGGGTCACCACCACACACACGCACACAGCTGCAGCGCGACCCATGCCGTATCAACTTCGTGTTGTTGTGGTTATAAAATCGCCGCCGGTTGCGCCAAATTTGGGACAGGCAGCTGTAGGTGCCCTTGCCGGAAGTCTTCGTAGTAGTTTGGTGGGCAGCTTCTAGGCGGATTACTCAAGTGTGACGTGTAGAAATCGGACGGTAATCCGCTTCAGCTGACTGGCTCGTGCACTTGGACTTGTGACCTGGTGGCCAAATCTCCCCTTCAACAGCACAGATGTCCGCCCGCTGCTCTGCCGGTTTAGTTTTTACTTTTTGTTCTGTAAGAGAGAAAGTGAGGTAGAATTTCAATAATTAATATGAACTAATTTTACCTACCAATTCTTGATCAATTTTTGGCCAAAATATTGGCCCCGCAGAAATCTGCACCTTCTCGACGGTTTTTCTTGTTTGTTTATGTTTTGCTAGCGGTGCGCAAACAGCTGAATCTGACAGCGTAACGCATTGGCTGCGGCAGGCTGCACAGACAAAAGGACCGCAAACATGATGTTTGCGATTTCGGAAACATTTTTTTTCAATATCGAAACCAAAGCTTCCAATATTGGAAACATTTTCGATGAATTCGGAAACGAGCATTGTTTTCGGATTCGTCACAGTATTTTTCCGAATCCGCCGGCCGGATTTTGTTCCGTGTACTGACCACTGACTACTGAATACTGACTACTGACTACTGACTACTGAATACTGAATACTGACTACTGACTACTGACTACTGACTACTGAATACTGAATACTGACCACTGACTACTGAATACTGACTACTGACTACTGACTACTGACTACTGACTACTGACTACTGACTACTGACTACTGACTACTGACTACTGACTACTGACTACTGACTACTGACTACTGACTACTGACTACTGACTACTGACTACTGACTACTGACTCTGACTCTGACTGCCTTTTACTGACTTTTACTGACTTTGAGTGACTTTTACTGGTTTTTACTGACTTTCTGATTTATACTGACTTTCTGATTTATACTGACTTTTACTGACTTTTACTGACTTTTACTTACTTTTACTTACTTTTACTGACTTTTACTGGCTTTTACTGACTTTTACTTACTTTTACTGACTTTTACTGACTTTTACTTACTTTTACTGACTTTTACTGACTTTTACTGACTTTTACTGACTTTTACTGACTTTTACTGACTTTTACTGGCTTTTATTGAGTTTTTCTTACTTTTACTGACTTTTTCTTACTTTTACTGACTTTTACTGACTTTTACTGACTTTTACAAACTTTTACTGACTTTTACTTACTTTTACTGACTTTTACTGACTTTTACTGACTTTTACTAACATTTACTAACTTTTACTGACTTTTACTGACTTTTACTGTTTTTTACTGACTTTTACTGACTTTGAGTGACTTTTACTGACTTTTGTTGACTTTTACTAAATTTGACTGACTTTGACTGACTTTTATTGACTTTGACTTACTTTAGTGACTTTTGAACTGACTTTTATTGACTTTTGGACAAACTTTTGAACTGACTTTTACTGACTTTCTGATTTTTACTGACTTTTACTGACTTTGACTGACTTGGAATGACTTGGAATGACTTTTACTGACTTTTACTGACTTTTATTGACTTTTACTGACTTTGACTAAATTTTACTGACTTTGACTGACTTTTATTGACTTTGACTGACGTTGATTGACTTTTACTGACTTTTGAACTGACTTTTATGTATGTATGTATGTATGTATGATCCCCATACCCGCAGGCAACTTGGTCCTGGAACACATGTGAGCGCTAGGTGAACAATTCGATCATCTTTTACTCCATAATCTGTACACCCACGTGCATAAGTTTTTTTGCACGAATTTTAATGCTACTAACACCGGCGCATAGATCTTTTACTTACTTTTACTTACTTTTACTGACTTTTACTGGCTTTTACTGACTTTTACTTACTTTTACTGACTTTTACTGACTTTTACTTACTTTTACTGACTTTTACTGACTTTTACTGACTTTTACTGACTTTTACTGACTTTTACTGACTTTTACTGGCTTTTATTGAGTTTTTCTTACTTTTACTGACTTTTTCTTACTTTTACTGACTTTTACTGACTTTTACTGACTTTTACAAACTTTTACTGACTTTTACTTACTTTTACTGACTTTTACTGACTTTTACTGACTTTTACTAACATTTACTAACTTTTACTGACTTTTACTGACTTTTACTGTTTTTTACTGACTTTTACTGACTTTTGAACTGACTTTTACTGACTTTTATAGACTTTGACTAACTTTTAGTGACTTTTGGACTGACTTTTATTGACTTTTGAACAAACTTTTGAACTGACTTTTACTGACTTTTTGAATTTTACTGACTTTTACTGACTTTTACTGACTTTTACTGACTATTATTGACTTTTACTGACTGTGACTAAATTTTACTGACTTTGACTGACTTTTATTGACTTTGACTGACGTTGACTTACTTTTACTGACTTTTGAACTGACTTTTACTGACTTGTGGACTGACTTTTACTGACTTTTACTGACATTTGGACTGACTTTTGAACTGACTTTTACTGAATTTTACTGAATTTTACTGACTTTTACTGACTTTTACTGACTTTTACCAAAAGTCGTCTTTCCCAGATTGTTCTTAAATTTTTTTAAAAATCATTTTCACTGTGCTAAAATAATAAACTCAATTGTCTGACCCTTCTGGGCGATGTTTTGCAAAGAAACGGAAGAAGATGAGTAAAGTCTGTTGTGTGCATTTTTGTGTGCGTGCGTAATATCTGTATGGATGAATTGATTTCGGCTCGTTTTTTTAATGGCGGCACGTGGCTGATTGGAAGCAGTTTTGCTTCCAGTACGGGCTATTTGCAAAGATGAGGGTTGCTAACTTCTGGAGCTGGGTGGTGGTGATTTGATAAGCTAAGCTGTTTTATTTATTGACTCACTGTAGAAGTTTGGGTTATCGCGGGGTGATTTATGGAACTGATGTTGGGATCAATTCATTTGGAGAGAAATTAGCTTGAGATTTCCTTTTCTAATTACTTTTTTAGTATTTTGTATACCGAAAAAGTTCGCTCGCAATTACGATATTGTTCCCCAGAAACCTAGCCACACCAGCATTGTTTACCTTCAGCTTCGTCCTTTGTCTGTCGCGCACTATTGTTTACCGGCTGCCAAAGCCTCAAATCCTCTCACTCGGTGAAAAGCCCTGCCCCCCTTCAAGTGTATTGTTCGAATGCATCACTACCAGACACTCAACCGTCCTCCCCTCCCCAACTTTACAATAGTCACTTTGTTTACCACCCCCACGATTTTCCAACTTCCCCCCGGAACCAAACAAAGGACCACCCACCCACTTGGCACCCAATTCAGGCCCCCACGCTCATTGAGGGGCCATTTCTATGCTGCTGGTCCACCCCCGCACACGATTTTCACGACGACACGCATCCATTTTCCATCGAATGCCAGCTGGTTTATGCCTGCCGTCGTTGTTGTCCTCCTCCGTCGGAATGTGTAATTTTGTCATAAATTTTAAGCCGAATTGTAATGACTCTCTTGGCTCGCTGGGAGCTTTGGACAAAAGACACTCACACTTGGGAAGGGATTTGCTTGGGCACAGTGGAGTTTAGTTGTCTCAGTTTGTCTCACTTTAAGTTAATTTAATTTTTTTCTGATTTTTTTCTCAGTTGTCTCACCACTTTTTTTAACTTTGTTCCAATTTTAATTATTTATTTTTTTTGTTTACAACCGTTTGTCTCAAATTACCTTAATTTGTCTCACTTTTACTCTTCTTATCATAACAAAAAAAATACCTCAAATTTCCTAATTATTTTCTCACTTTATCATCTGAAGTAAGCTGTCTCATTTTGTATAATATCTCTCAAGATTTTTTTAGAGCTTGCCTCAATCTGTCTCAAAATTACTTTTTTGGACAATTCTGAACTGTTTTCCTCAATTTGTCTCAATTTTGTTGAAAATTTCGATTGTTTGTGTCATGAATCTCATTTTGCCCATTTTTTTTAGATTTGTCTCACTTTGTCTCAATTTCCGATTATTTGTAACTGTTCGGCTGATTTTGTCTAACTTTATTTCATTTTTTGTTTGTTTTTGTCAGTTCGTCTGAGTTTGTCCCAACTTTCCTCAATTTGTCCCACTTTGTTTAATTTACTTGGGGTTATGCCAATTCATCATAATATGTCTCACTTTTTCCCATTTTGTCTCACCTTGTTTTTGTTTTTTTTCCAATTCGTCTTAGTTTGTCTCACTTCATCTCAATTCGTCTCACCTTATTTCAATTATGATTTGTTTGTGTCAATTCACCTCAATTTGTCTCACTGTTTCACTTATGTGAATTTTCATTTATTTGTGTCAATTCATCTTTTTTTTGACAAACTTTTTTTTAAATATTGCTCAAAAGCAAACTGTGTTTATATACGAAATTTGCCAATTCGTCTTAATTTGTTTCACTTTTTCCCATTTGTTCTCACCTTTTTTCAGTTATCATTTTTTTGTGTGGATTCATCTCAATTTGTTTGTTTTTCTTTATTGATTTTTTTTTATTCAGTTTGTTTTTTTTTGTCTTACCTTCATGTAAAAATATTTCTATTTTTCAATTTCCGATTAAATGTGTTTAAATACTTACTTGAACTTTTCCTATTTTTTTTCATTTTGTTCGAATTTTTGATTGCTTATTTCAACTCACCTCAATTTGTTTTACTTTTTCTCAAATTTGTCTTACTTTGCTTCATTTATTTTGATTTTTTTCCAATTTGCCTTTATTTGTCTCACTTTTTCTGAATTTGTCTTACCTTATTTCAATTATCATTTGTTTGTGTCGATGCACCTCAATTTGTCTAACTTTATTTGAATTTACATTTTTTTGTTTCAACTCGTCTCTTTTTTGTCTAACTTTTTTCAAATAATGCTCAATTTGTTTAAATTCAAATTGAATTGTTTTTAGAAACCTTATTTTGCTATTTTTCTAAATTTATCTAATTTTGTTTAAATTTTCGGTTATTTTGTTTACTTCAATTTGCTCTATTTTTTCTCTATTTGTCTCATTTTTTCGATCCTTGTTTGTTTGTGTCAATCCGTTACATTTTGTCTCACTTTTTGAATACGTCTAACTTTTTTTTTTATTGTTTGTTTGTGTCAATCACCATAATTTGTCTCATTCTTTCTAATTTTGATTCACCATGTTTAATTTTTTGATTGATTATTTTTATTAGACTCATTTTATCTCACTTTTTGAAATATTTTCTAACACTTTTTGTTAATTTCTGTAAAATTGTGTAAATTTACCTAAATTTGTCTCATATTTTTTTTCAAATTTTTCAAGCTATGTTTACATTTTTGTTTGATTGTGTCAATTCTCCTTTCACATTTTTTATATCTGTGTTTCTCTTATTCTCTTTATCTCTCTTTGTTCAATTTCCATTAATTCTGTTTATTTACCTAATGTTGCCTCACTTTTTCAAATTTGTCTCACTTTGTTTAAATTTTCTGTTAGTTTTGTCAATTCACTTCAATTTGTTCTACTTTTCCTAAATTTGTCTCACATTAATTGATTCTCATTGATTTACGTCAATTAACCTTAATTTGTAACTTTTAATACATTTGTCTGAATTTGTATAAATTTTCAGAGAGAGAGAGAGAGAAATATATCTCACTTTGTTTAAATTTCTATTGATTCTGTTTTTAATGTTGTCTCACTTTTTGTAAATTTGACTAACTTTGTTTCAATTTAAGGTTATTTTTGTCAATTCACCTTAATTTGTTCTACTTTTTGTAATTTTTTTCAATTCTTGTTTTTTGATTTCAATTCGTTGCATTTTGTCTTACATTTTTAATACGTCTCACACTTTCTCAATTTGTTGTTTGATTGTGTCAATTCAACATAACTTGTCTCAATCGTTCTCATTTTGTCTCATTTTTTAAAATATGTCTCATTTTTTCCGTAAAATTGTGTTTAATTAGATTATTTTGGATAAAACTTTAACATTTTTAGAATTTTCCTAAATTTGTGTCTCTTTATCTTAACCTTGTCTTACTTTGCTTCAATTCTCTTTTTTTGTGTCAATTTTCTTCAGTTTGTCTCACTTTCTTTTTGTCTCACAATTTTAACGATGAAGAATAATACTTCATCTTTGGAAAACATTTTTCTGGAATCTCATTTAATTTCCAACAATTGTGTCCCACTGTGATAACTTTTTCTGCACACAACTCCCTCTCCCATCAAGTTGTGTTTTTCCAGGGATTTTCCCATTGTTTCGGCACGCATTTAATATCGAAATTTCTAAACACCACCACTGATGGCATTCGCTTACCCAGGATTCCAGAGGCTTGCCAATGAGGCATTCAATTTCATATTTATTGCCGCCGCTGGTTTAGCCTGCTCCAAACACGTGGCCAGCGGCCTGGTGCTTGTCACTTTCACGCCGAATGCCAATAAAAGCCATTTTCCACCCACTTCAAGTGGAGGTTTTTTTTATTTCGCTGTTGCTCCCCCCTGGTTAAAAAGTGGTGTGTAGATTTTTGCGCTTTTCCGCCTTTGTTTCGGAGCGGGCGGAAAACAAACCTCCTGAAAACGTGGGTGGGACGTAAAGTTGAGTTTTTTGTTTACCGAAAGAATGAAATCAGTATCTGCGCGGTAAATATGAGGAGATCGCTTGAAAGGACAGCTTTGGCGGAGGAGTTACAGCCCGCAATGGTATACGCACTGGTTTTTAAAAAGTCTCCGAGGAACATTAATTCTCATGCAAAGAAAGCAAAAGAGTGTACGCGCTGAAAAGACAAACGAAAAGAGGCTTACATTTTTTTCCGCACAAAGGAATGTGACTTTTTGGTAGAGAGATTAGTGTGTGAGGGTTTATTTCAAGGAGTATGAAGAAAATCAGTATTTTTGGGACTATTTTAGGGAACTAAGTTTGGTCAATGCAAATATTTTTTTTAAAGTTTATGTCTTTTTGAGGGCCTTGTGGCGCGGTGGTTAGCGGCTACAGCTGCCGATCCCTAAGTTGCTATGGGGCGTGGGTTCGATTCCCGCCTTATCCTCCTGGCCTTCTATCGGATGGGGAAGTAAAACGTCGGTCCATTTGCGTAAAAGAGGTTTTGGGTGACTCACCACACATAACCTTCGGACGCCTAGAAATGAGCAGAAACTTGCAACAGAGACCACAAAAGACCCGGGGGTCGTAAAAGTGGATTGCTTTGGTTTTTTTTTTTTTGCTTTTTGTCTTTTGACTCTGGGGGAGGCAAAAACATAAAAAATAAAGAAAAAATTGAAAATATGAAATATCGTTTTAACATTTCCATTATTTTTTTTCTTTCTAACAATCATTGATTTTCAAAAAAAATCAAAGTAATGAGGAGAAGCTGCGGAAAAAAAAATTAATTCACAAAAAATCCAAATACTTGGAAATCGGTTTAATCAAATGAAAAATGACAAGCAACGCATGACAAAAATGGCCTTAAATATTTTTGAAAATTCAGGTTTTTTGTGAAAGTTTTAAATTGCTTTGGAATTACTCTATAACTGAGAGGAAAGAACAAACCACCAAAAGGTGGATTAAGTAACGTTTTCGCCATAATTTGCTTAGATTTGGCCTTTAAAATAATTTAACTCGAAAAATGATCGGGTTATGAAGCTTGATCTTTTGTCGAAGCTCATAGCAAGGCTATACCTTTCTTTAGTAAGAAAGGCAAAAAAGAACAATTAGTAATCTTTATGAGTGTTACCCAACTTAATCGGTTATATTTTCGAAAGTATTGATCTATTTTATGAAATTTTTGTGCAATTTTCCAATCGTCTAAAAAATACTGAATTTTAAAATTACCTTTTTTATTTAAAAATGGAATAATTAGTGTATTTTGCTCAAATACAAAACAATTGTTTGATGATTTTCTTTTGGGTAAAACATAGAGTTACTCAATTCTCACAAATTAAGCTTCTTAAGTACAGATCGAAAATGATAAAAAAAAATAATGATTTTTCTGCAATTTTCAAATAAAATCTGAAAATTACTTTATGGATGAAGCCTACATTATGGATGAAGCCTAAACGGTTGATTAGTACAAAATTTCTCGATAGCAAATTCAAATTCAGATTGCAAAATGATTTTTGGAAATTTTCTAAACTTTTTGTTTTAAAACATTTTAAAAATAATAATTAGTTAAACATAAAGATCATGAATCGTTCAAAAATCTTGTCCAGGATTTTTGATCATTTTCTAATTTTTTTTTTGAAAAATGAATTGTAGTGCCTAGGCTATCAATACTGAAGTTATACGCATGTTATTAATATTCATTTCGAAACGTTTGCTTTTGCGTAAATAAAATTTTCTTTGATTTTTTTTCTAATAATACCTTTTTTATGCATTCTCTGGATTCTATGTTCTAGATAAAGAAGACATTTGTATTCAGATTTTTTTTATATTAAAAATTTTATTCACAAAATTATATATCTTTGAATATTTGGATTTTTCTTATGTAGTTTAGGGGACAAAAAAGGCACCTTGTGAACTAGAGTTTAGGATGGTACTTAATCTGGTACCGTAGTTATGGATTTTGAAAGAAAATGATTGTCAAATCATATTTATAAGCAATGTGTGCAAATCTTAAATGTCAAATACAAATGAATTATTATTTTTTTTTACAATGGCAGTTTTTGGTTGATTATTTTTAAAACTGTTTTTTCTTGCAATTTAAAAATACTTCTTTGAAACGCGCCTAGCAAAACCTAGTTATGAAAGACTGAGATGGTGTCATATAGGACGTCCAAATTTCCCGGGAAACGGGAAACATAAAAAACGGAATCGACGTAACACCTTATTATGTGGCCTTCTTAAACCTTAAACCTTCAATTTCGGGAATTCCCGGGACAAAATATTAAAAATCCCAGGATTCAGGGACTCCCAGTTTTAGAAAAATTCCGGGAATTCCCGGGATGGACGCACTAGTGTCATCTAGCAAGCCCACATTTCTCAACTCCCTTTATCAGAAACGATTTATTTTCTTTTGTGAAGTATTCTGCTTTTAAATTAAAAATAATTTTGAATCTTTAAAATCAAGGCAAACTTTTTTTAAATTTTTGAAAACTAAATAAATTGTGTAAATTACTTGATGGTTTTGTTATTCATGGTATAAATATGAGATATTAATTTACTATTTAAAATTAAATAAGAATAAAGAAGGAGAATGGAGGACCTTACTGGACCGCATATTTACTGCTTGTGTTGAAGAGAATTTTTCACATCACACAAAGTCAACAAGACCTCAATATAATCTTGCAAATGTTTTTACGGAAATTGATTCCTTTTCAAATACAGTTCACACTTTATTCCCTCTTGATTTAAAATTTGATCCAAATTTTTCCAAATGACGTATAAAATAACAGCAATTAACCATGCCCTATAAAATGAAACCCAAGAAGTACAACACACCAATTAAAAATAAACAGACGATTTCCCATGCCCAGCGCCCTGCTGCGCATCATTCTCAACAATGAAAATTCTGTACTCAAACCTTTCCTTCCAGAATAGTGGTGGTGCCAATAACGGGCAACATAATCCCAAAGTTTTTTAGTTGAGGTTCTTGTACGCTTTACATTCAGACTCATTTTTCCGGAGGTCGCTGCTCCGGGATCAAACCCATGTATGAAGGGCCAGCATCCCAATAGCCACAAAGAGCAACAGCACGAGAGGCAGCATTGAAAATGGCCCAATTTATGCTGGGGGATATCAAGTTACGCAACATTGGAATTTCCAGCCGATGCTCCTTTTTTCCCATCAACCAACCAAGATCAAACAGTGAACCCCTTTTACGCATTCACGAATGTCGAAGACCCTCTCTATGTGGCCGAAAAAGCGCTTGATATCGTGTGTGTGTGTGTGCGTTGTAAATTGATGGAATTATTGTTGTTTACATCATTATTCGTTATTTAACGGTAGCATTGCTCGGTACTAAATTGATGAACTCGACTCGGATGTCAAGCCGCGGCGACGAACGACCTACATTGTTTTGGCCCCTTTCAGGGCATGGAGGAGGGGTTTCATGTTTTATGAACGAGTGTGTGCTCTATTTGGCCTAAGATACCAGCATGAATTGGTTGAATTAGTTTTTTCTTAGACGGAATTGAGTTATAAAAAACTGCTTCATCAATTGAGAGGGGATTGATGAGAAGTTAGTCTATTCTATTTAAATCCACAAACTGACGTATTTACAATCTGAGTTCTTTCAAGTTTTGAATCAATTTGGATTTTTATTGCATTTCTTTCCCATTTCAATTCAATAGTTCTAGAATTAAATTAAATAATGATCTCGTGACTTTTTTTGAAGTCTGCTTCAATTTAATAGATCTTAAAGAATTGAAATTTGTAAAAAAATAGAATAAAAAATGTTTTTTTTTTTCATTTTGCTATTCTCAACTTTTCGAAAGTAATCAGTTTGTCGATTTATGGAATATAATTGTATTCAAGTAATTTATTAAGTACAATTCAAATTATTCGTCATCCATCATTAAGCGATCCCTTAACCATGAAGCACTGTTTCCAAAAATTTGCATAAAATCTAAATTTAATGGCCGTTCGCACTTCACTTACCACCACCATCACGTGGAAGAACTTAAAACAAGTCATCATCGCTCTGCTAAACCCAACCAGCCGAACAAAATGAAAGTGAACACGTGCAGTTCCTTCCAGGTGGAGTGGGGGGATGAAGGCATTTTCATTATCACCCTGCTCCCTGCAATCTTTGGTTTGGGGACGGCCCCTCGACAACGCGCACTCTTTCATCTTGTGTGTCGTCCCAAATGGCTGTTCACTTGAATGGGTCCTCTTTGCATAAATACGGCATAATTTAGAGGGGGAACTCACCCCCACACACAGTCACACTCATACACACTTGAATTCTAGCAGGTTTGGGGGGAGGATGATGAAAAGTCACTGAGCGCAATCACGCATTCCTCTGGCGACGTAAAAATCCATAAAGAGCCCTTGATGGGGAACCACGTGAAGAGTGTTGCAGAATTTCAGCGAAACTCTCGGTAGGATTTGGGGTCCCCTTCCCCTCAAAAAAGAGTTTTATGTTGCACGCACACATAAACACACAGAACCATGCATGTTGCATAATGTCCTTCATGGTTGAGTCCTCCTTTGGGGATCAACGTGTATGTACCACGCAGGACGCAAAGCATTATCTGGTTGGTTGATTAGGGTGGTTCATAGTGATTTAACAGTTTAAAGATTCTTGATTACATTGAATCTAAACATAAATGTCACCCTAACGAGCGACGAGATTCCTTCACTTGTTTGAACTTTTTTGGGGTGAATTTTAACGTCTAACGTCACACACGCACACAGAGTTGAGCTGGAGTGCAATCACTTTAGTATTGTGTTTTTAAATGTGACATTTTTTGTATTTTTTTTCTTTCCAGGGATTTTTAGACATTATGATGGGAAGAGAATGCATTTGCATATGGTTATGGAAATGTGTTCCACTCCATATCAAAGGGTGTGTGCAAATGGATTGATGAGTGTCATTTGGAGAAGGGTTCAAGATTTTACTTTTTTTTGGATACTCAACTCAATCATATTTTTGATTTACATTTTTTTAATGGTATTGATCTTTGACTCTACTTAAAATTCATAACTTAGTCACAAAAATGTAATTATGTTTAGGAAGTTATTTTTTAGTATTGAGCCGATTTTAAGAAGCTAGTTTTTTTTAAATAAAATATATGCAAAAATTACTTCCGATCAAATATTTATTTATTTTTCTAAGCAAAATTTCAACATGCACTTTGATTTTTCATTAAAAAATCTAATTGTATTTTGAGTGGAAATGGGAAAACATTGTTCCTGTGATTTTATTAAAAATAAAAAAATGCTGAAAAAAATTGTGTTTATTTTTCAATATTTCAATTCAATATTATTATTTTTTTTTGTCTTCAAGATTTGAAGGTTATTTTCATATGCAAAAATCGCATAAAATTTACCAGTGTTGTTTTACTTTAAATTCTAGTTTCTTGCTTGTTATGATATTTTAAATAGCTATACCAACATTGAAATTATTCAGAGAAAGTAAAAATATTTCTGATATCAGCCATACAGTACTAATGAAAAATAGAATAATACCGAATCGATTATATCAACAAATCATCCAAATACCTTAAAAATTAATCATCAAAAATTAAATAATCTTATATTTCATACTAGGTATATTTGGATATTAAAACTAAAACAAGACCTCGATAATTAAAAACAATGAAAAACTTTACTTCGATTGTTTTATGATTTCTTTGTTTTTTTTTATTTCGTATTATTTTGCAAAGTTTTGAGTTTTATTTGGTAGTTGCCTTTTCTACAAACTCGACCAAAACACTTCACAATAAAATGTCAAATCATTATACCCTAAATTTTTTATCAATTAAAGAAATCTACTCTAAAATGCTTTTGGAGATTTAAATTTAGTCGAAACATGGATTTTTAAAGATTGTTCAGTTTAAGATGGTTGATTAAATGATATTAGTTATAAAGATCCCATTATGAAAGGGGGGAAGTTTCGAAATAAATAACGCCAACACGTTGTGTTTGACTGTCCAAAACGTTCTGATTTTATTGTAATCGAAAAGTCCCCCAGAGCCTCACTCACGAGGTACTGAGGTTTTGCTTACAGAGCATTAATCGAGCTACTTGCTTTAATCGCGGCGAGGTAAACGAAGTTTAGCTTTGTTCGCAGTTTGGGTTACTGTTGTCGGCTGTGCTGACGCCACCAACACGTCGATCAATTATGCGGAAAGCAATTTCCGTAACTTATTTTATGGCAATTTCAACATTTTAATGCCTTAAAGACTAATTCAAATAAATAAGACGCTTTGTTGGACTGTGAAGATTAAAAATAAATATAATATCTCCAAAATGTCGGCCATCGATTACTTTATGTATTTTTTTGGAATGACTTAAACTTTTTGAGGCCTTTTCTATTGGAATAGGCCAGGACAATTCGAAAAAAGAATTACGCTTAGAAAGTAATTGAAAAATTGTTCTAATAAATTTACTTTCACAGATGCCAAATCAGATTTCAAATCAAATGTTGTTACCGTTGTGGCATTTTACCCTATTACTCACCAAGAGCAACAAGAGATAGAGAGTGAGAGCAAACGGTCATAGTACTCTTCGGAGTGAACTCACTATGATGACCCGTGCCATAATATTCGTTTCCATAGTTTCGATGTTTTTTAATAGTATTTTCTATATGTTTTGCGTAATATATGATAGGTTAGTCATTGTATGTTATTCGTTCGTCCTTTAATCAATGGCTAATAGAAGGAAGTTGTTTAGGAGCACTAGTTTGAATAAACTCCACAGTAGGATTAGCAACGGTCATTTTGAATACACATAACACAATTTGTTAAACACTCCTCACCAATTATGTGTACTGCCGTGCGACTAACGAATGGGATGAATAAAAAGGGTCATGATGAACCTTGATGATCTTTGGGGGAGGTTAGCTACTGGGTCGGGTCGATTCCATCGGTCTTTTCCACCGTGACCGCGAAGCCAATCACACGCGAGTTGACTAACATTCGTCACTAGTTAGTTCATATAAGATCCGGTTGTGCAACACTATTTAACCGACAAAGGATACGCAGTATCCCCCGTGAGTGGAAAAGACAAGAACCCGAGCAGTGATTAGATTGGAATCAGGTATGCCAAGTCCCGATAACCTCAAAACAGAACCCCAGTAGCGAACCCAACCTAACCCTCCCCCATTGTGCGAAACCCACGTGTAGGACCCAGCAGTTTTAAGCTGAAGAACCGATATCGTCGGGGAACCGAGTTCTCCCCGGCCAGCCCGGGCTGTAGACACGTTCAACGTCTCAGCCAGTAGCCGAGCACGCCCAAAAAGCTCGCCCAGAAGGTCCTGTTGACCACGTGTCCTGACGTGGCCCCCGCAGACCGTCGTCCTCGGTCCGCGAGGTAAAGCACCCCCTTTGGTTCCCACCAAGCCCGTGGTGGTCGAACACCAGCCGACGTTCGGTAGCCTGGCTAGGCTCCGTCGGTCCCTTCGCAACCGTCCAGAAGCACACCTGTGCGCGACTCGGTGAGCCTGACGAGGCTTCGCCGAGATCATCGTCAGCAGCTCACAGCAAACTGGAGAGCAGAAAACCAGCAGTAGCACGCAGTACCGCCGGCCGGCCCCGAACACACACTTACACACACGAACACTTCGTAAGTAATTAAAAGCAAGTGAAAATGCAAAGACCGTGTTTCTTTTGAGTCCCTGATCAGCTTCCCCCTGTTGCATCTCGACCCAGAGCCGAAGAGTCCTCTCCGAAAGCTCGCCGCGTTTGATAAAAGAGGCCAGTGAAGAGCCCACCACCGATCCCCGTGGCTATTAGACCAGGGAGAGGTGGATTTGTCTGGAGGCGTTGACCTCCGAGTTAAAAACTAACAATGTTGATAAAGAACACCATTTTAGAGGTAAATTTACCTAAAGGTTGATATTGAGAAAATTTTGATTTTTTTTATTTTTTTAGTAGTGCCCAATGTTGCCCAAGTCTTTAAAACAGTTTTTTTGTTGAAGATTTTTTTAAGATTGAACCTTTTGTAGCTGCTGGAAAATGAGGTTTTTTAATTATCACTAAAATTGTATTTAATTTTCAAATGCCAATAACTGAGCCACTATTGATGCAATTTTCAATTTGAAAAAAAAATCATATGTGTGGTTTTTATATAACATTTTGACAAACATATTACTAAAATTTTAAACTCTAGACTGACATTTGAAAAGTGCCCCATTTTTCACAATTTAAATGACAATGGTATCTTTACAATGCAAAAAATGTAAAAAACCCGATTTAATATCACCAGAGGTGAAATAGAGCCTTTCTTACAAAATGATGAAACTCCGAGAAATATATTGGTGCAATTAATTTTTCAAAAACATAATGATACCATCCAGTGAGAATTTTACCTAAAGCTTCGAATCTTTTCAGGCTAAACCTCAAATGCCATTTTTTTTAATTTCAGAAGTACATTATTTGTCGCAAGACATTTAAATTTAATTAAGAAAAACATATTGGATTGACATTATTTAAAAAAAAATAAAGGGTACTCAGTCTATAATGTTAGTCTATGATTAACTTAAAAAAATATGTATCGCTATTGCACTTTGTCGATCAATTATAAGAAGCCAGAAAGAACACTTTCACGCGCAGCGTAAAACGCGCAAGCCTAAAAGCGCTGGCGTTGAAGCTTCGACTTGACGACTTGTCGAGCTTTCCAGCGAGAACGAGCCGGGACTTCGAATTTGATGTTCAGTATATGATTGTGTATAAATCCAAAAAATAAATAGGAAAAAATAGGGTAAAAATAAGACGAAAAACACTAAAATCGCTATATCTCTGGTAATACATTTTGGAAAAGCTTCAAATTTTGGGCCCAAACAGTTTATGGCGCATGTTTTCGAATGGCTTTTTGTTTGAAACTGAATTCTTTAAATTTGATAGTGTTATCTGTAAAATAGTCCAAAAAATACCTCTAAAAATGGGTTTGACCACATTTACTGGTCGAAAATTGTGAATCGAAAAATAAAATGTTCGTCTCCGACCCCACGGCTACAGATCTGGCTTTTAAAAATTGTGGGTTTTACGAGCGGTTTTCCAGTGATGGAAGACACAAATTTTTAAGAGCGGATACAGACATCGGCCATGTATTTCAGAAAAAGAGCTCTCAAAAATCAGACTTTGAGTTCCGGGTTTCGGGCCAAAATTCAATCGAAAGAGCGCATCTAAACCTTCAATTTAGTAATAGGATTTTTTCCTGGGACGAATCCTCGCCGTGCACGAATTTTTTAAGATTTCTGAAAAAAGCGTTTTTCCAAAAGCAAACCTTAAACCTTTCTTTTGTAAGAAAGGCAAAAACATGCAAGATAAGAAAACGTGACTGTGAAAATATGAAAAATCTAAACAGGCAAAAGAAAATTATCGAAAGTAGTAGAATAAGCTAATTACAAACATACCTTAACATTTGCAAAATAAAATACTTGAAATTAAACAAACAAACAAGCAAAAGTAAACTTTTTGGTTAAAAAATGTATGAATGATCTCCTAAACACGGAAAAAATATAAATTTTCTTAAAAATTGAGCTCAAAGAGTTATTTTATTAAAAAATCATCGGAAAGCTCTTTTAACCCGTTCAGGCTTGGATTTTTTTTTTCATTGTTTGATGGGAAAATGATTTTTAGGATCATGCGACAATTAGAGGCTAGTTAAGTAAATTTTGAATTTCGGGTCAATATGACCCATCAGGGTTTAATCACCAACACTCAAAACCTTTTTCTTTTCAAATCTTTAACAATTTCGGAACTGATTTCTCATTTCAGAAACACGAAGGCTAGTACAAATTTTATTTTAAGTGTTAATTCTGTTTTTCGAAATTTTAGGAAAAAAATCAAAAAAATGCCGCTTTGCTACAGTCACAAAGTGGAAAAATATCACTGATAAACAAACAATTTTTGTCCTAAAATTTTACATCTTTTTTCGATCTATATTCCTATGCCATAATTCAAAATTTGTAAATGAGACTTAAAAGCCTTTTTTTGGTAAAAAAATTCATCAGAAAATATTTTTTTGGATATTTTATAATTCGTTTTATTCATTTCGTTCGTTGAAAATCTTTTAAAAAACATGTATTTTTGAAAACTTTAATATACAAAAATCTCATAGAAGTGGCCTGTTGATACGTTGCATCGACTTCGGGATACAGCAGTATTTAAATTACGATATACAACATTATTTAAATAACTTACGCTCTTCTTATGTCATTCTCGAGTACAACTGGCTCAACACGTTCACGTTTACACGTTTAAAAAGTTTGGGCTGGAATTGCTTTAAATCATAAAATAGAATATGTATTGAACATTCTTTGGCTAATAGGTGCCGAGACCAGGTTAAGACCGAAAATCATTAGAAAAAGGGATAAAATATGCTAATCAAAAACGTGTGTCGAGACTTTTCCAATAATTGAAATATTTTTCAAAAAAAAACAATGTCTGCAGGTTGAAAATCATCCTCAATGTGCACCAAGCAATCCAATCTTCAATATTCCCCCGGAATGAGCAATAATTTTCAATCATTTTGTTCCTCACTCCACAACCCATCTCATCCCATCCCAGAGCTGAGCTATCATAATCAACATAATGGAGCATCGGATATTATGTATGATTCGCTGGCAGCCCCTCCCCCCACTGCGTCTACTATCGCAATTCATGCTTTCCGATTGAAAATGACTCCTCTCATTGATACGTCATCCACTATACTGCCAGTCAGCGATGGAGTCGTCGTCGTCGTCGTCGGAAAAGAGCTGATTTCATGGTAAATAGCTGCGATTGCAATGCAAGTTGTTGACGTAGTGATAGCTTGGCAAATATGTTTGAAAAATTTTGACTCTTTCAAAAAATAAATCATTTGTTTTATCATTGAACTAATAGTTTTGTTTAAAAAAAACCAATTGTTACAAAAGACAACAACACTAACCACATCCTGTCGTGGCGCCGATCCCAGCCCAGAGAGTCTATGGAGATCGATATCAAAATTGCTGCTTTTCCGAAGCTTTGTACCTATTGTGTTGTGGTTGTTATGCTGCTACTCGATATATGCGATGCTGCACAACATCAGTTTTCATATCATTTGTCGAGGAAAAACCACACACAAAACCGGTGCAGCAGCGGTGAGCATATTTTTCGCTGACTTTGGAAAATGGCGGTAAATTTTCGGTTCGCAGCGTGATTGACAGGCTGGGTGGTTTCGGCAGACTAATGTGGTTCGATGATCTCTTCCTGGGTTGACTCGTGTTGGTCGTGGATTGATTCGTGGGAAATTTATGCTTAAATTTGGAAAAAAAATTGAAGACAATCAAGAGATTTGAATTCTATCCAAAAATTAACGCTCAAACTCTACCATCTCCTCTTCTTTTCAGCCTCCGACTGGATCTTCTACCTCGGCCTCGGCTTCATCGTAACGCTGTGCGTCACGTTCGTGGTGTTCCTGGTGCACATTCGCCACCGTCAGAAGTTACCCTCGTACGGTATGGGTCGAACCGCACCCGACCCGCAGCACACGTACACGCACGAGTTCCAGAAGAAACTGACCCACAACTCGACCGGAGGACACGCCACGCCGGACATTAACATCCGCGTCAACAACTACGAGTACTCGAACGGGAGCACGATGGAGGCACCGAAGATTCCGGGCCAAAACGTCCCACTGCTTTTGCCACGGTCGATTTCGTCGGAACATCACTACGACGAGCCTCAGTTTGCGTCCAGGTTGGTAGTTTGTACCCTTAAATTATTATTTAATTAAATTTAATAAAATCATTGGATTTCAATAGACCTTTGAAAAAATATTCATATGATCTAAAATAAGTGGCAAATCGAGGGTTAACAAACACTCAATCGATCCCAAGTCCACCTTTCACCACCAGAAGTGCCCACCGATACTCTGGTCAGTGTCAATGATTAATTGGATTAATTTCGGCCCCTCTGTCTTCTTCCTTGCGTGTCTCCCACAGCTACTCGACGCCCATCGACAGCAAAAACCACGAAAAGGTCACCACGACGTTGGCCAACGGAGGAGCCAACCCCGTCCCGGTGACAACGACTAATCTGTACCATCAACAGAAGCATTACCAGCAGCTTCAGCAGCAGATACATCTGTACCAGCAGCAGAACCAGCAACCACATCCGTCTCCGGTGGCCAGCCTGAAAGGACATCAGCACCATCTACAGCAGCAGCAGCAAGCGTTACTTCAGAGTCAGCTGTCGTCGCTGCAGAAAGCGAGCAGTCAGCAGTACATGAGCACGGACTCGCTGGTGACGAATAGTAATACCAATACGTGTAAGTTGGAAATTTATTTGGATGATTGATTAATCGTGCTATACAAAAACAAAAACAAAAACAAAAACAAAAACAAAAACAAAAACAAAAACAAAAACAAAAACAAAAACAAAAACAAAAACAAAAACAAAAACAAAAACAAAAACAAAAACAAAAACAAAAACAAAAACAAAAACAAAAACAAAAACAAAAACAAAAACAAAAACAAAAACAAAAACAAAAACAAAAACAAAAACAAAAACAAAAACAAAAACAAAAACAAAAACAAAAACAAAAACAAAAACAAAAACAAAAACAAAAACAAAAACAAAAACAAAAACAAAAACAAAAACAACAACAAAAACAAAAACAAAAACAAAAACAAAAACAAAAACAAAAACAAAAACAAAAACAAAAACAAAAACAAAAACAAAAACAAAAACAAAAACAAAAACAAAAACAAAAACAAACACAAAAACAAAAACAAAAACAAAAACAAAAACAAAAACAAAAACAAAAACAAAAACAAAAACAAAAACAAAAACAAAAACAAAAACAAAAACAAAAACAAAAACAAAAACAAAAACAAAAACAAAAACAAAAACAAAAACAAAAACAAAAACAAAAACAAAACAAAAACAAAAACAAAAACAAAAACAAAAACAAAAACAATAACAAAAACAAAAACAAAAACAAAAACAAAAACAAAAACAAAAACAAAAACAAAAACAAAAACAAAAACAAAAACAAAAACAAAAACAAAAACAAAAACAAAAACAAAAACAAAAACAAAAACAAAAACAAAAACAAAAACAAAAACAAAAACAAAAACAAAAACAAAAACAAAAACAAAAACAAAACAAAAACAAAAACAAAAACAAAAACAAAAACAAAAACAAAAACAAAAACAAAAACAAAAACAAAAACAAAAACAAAAACAAAAACAAAAACAAAAACAAAAACAAAAACAAAAACAAAAACAAAAACAAAAACAAAAACAAAAACAAAAACAAAAACAAAAACAAAAACAAAAACAAAAACAAAAACAAAAACAAAAACAAAAACAAAAACAAAAACAAAAACAAAAACAAAAACAAAAACAAAAACAAAAACAAAAACAAAAACAAAAACAAAAACAAAAACAAAAACAAAAACAAAAACAAAAACAAAAACAAAAACAAAAACAAAAACAAAAACAAAAACAAAAACAAAACAAAAACAAAAACCAAAAAAAAAACAAAAACAAAAACAAAAACAAAAACAAAAACAAAAACAAAAACAAAAACAAAAACAAAAACAAAAACAAAAACAAAAACAAAAACAAAAACAAAAACAAAAACAAAAACAAAAACAAAAACAAAAACAAAAACAAAAACAAAAACAAAAACAAAAACAAAAACAAAAACAAAAACAAAAACAAAAACAAAAACAAAAACAAAAACAAAAACAAAAACAAAAACAAAAACAAAAACAAAAACAAAAACAAAAACAAAAACAAAAACAAAAACAAAAACAAAAACAAAAACAAAAACAAAAACAAAAACAAAAACAAAAACAAAAACAAAAACAAAAACAAAAACAAAAACAAAAACAAAAACAAAAACAAAAACAAAAACAAAAACAAAAACAAAAACAAAAACAAAAACAAAAACAAAAACAAAAACAAAAACAAAAACAAAAACAAAAACAAAAACAAAAACAAAAACAAAAACAAAAACAAAAACAAAAACAAAAACAAAAACAAAAACAAAAACAAAAACAAAAACAAAAACAAAAACAAAACAAAAACAAAAACAAAAACAAAAACAAAAACAAAAACAAAAACAAAAACAAAAACAAAAACAAAAACAAAAACAAAAACAAAAACAAAAACAAAAACAAAAACAAAAACAAAAACAAAAACAAAAACAAAAACAAAAACAAAAACAAAAACAAAAACAAAAACAAAAACAAAAACAAAAACAAAAACAAAAACAAAAACAAAAACAAAAACAAAAACAAAAACAAAAACAAAAACAAAAACAAAAACAAAAACAAAAACAAAAACAAAAACAAAAACAAAAACAAAAACAAAAACAAAAACTAAACTCTGCGCGATAACTGGACCACTACTTTAAACAATCAGTCAGGTTTCAACACCAACTCTCTTTCTCCTCCCCTTCAGCCAACTCCACGTACGCCGTCGCCACCACCGACTCGCTGGAAACGTCGAGCTCCACCGGAACCATGCACAAGTCCAACTCGATGCGCCAGGTCGTCACCAGCGACGGCGGCTGGCTCGAGCTGGACCACCTCCAGACGTCACTCTCGATCCCGGAGGGTGCCCTGCCGGAGTCGCTCAAAATCAACGTCTTTCTGGCGGTGATGTACGACTCAAAGGACACCATTCTGGTGGAGAACCAAATCACCCACATTAGTCCGACGGTGGTTTGTGGGCCCGCGAAGAGCAGCTTTTCGAAACCGTTGATTTTGAAGGTGCCGCACTGCGCGGAGGACGTTGACAATTGGAAGATTTCGTTGTTCTACAAGGAGGAGGTGACGAACTGCTGGAAGAAGATTGCGTCGTCGGAGAATGACGTGCCGAGTCCGCAGGCTTACATTCAGTTGGATCTGAAGAATGCCTACATTATGACACGGAAGTTGGGGAAGTACATTTTGGGCGGGGAGAATCTGTCGCCGGAAGTGAGTGTCATGAAGCGGTTGAAGATCTACATGTTCGGACCGAGTCGGAAGCCGGAAACGGACTTCAACATCCGGGTGTACATCCTGGAGGACTACCCGAGTGCCCTCGAGCACTGCTCGATAATCGAAAGCCGGATGGGCTACTTCATGATCGGCCAAAGCTCCCCGTTTCACTTCTTGAACAACAAGGAGAACATGATCCTCCGGATCAACTGCTCCGGCGGGTGGACCTCGAAGCAGGACACCGCCCTCCAACGCATTCCGTTCAACCACGTGTGGAAAAACATGTCCATCCTGCACTGCGAGTTCCAACTCCAGAAGCTAGTCAACGAACTGCCCTGCCTGCGGGTGGAACTCGCGGCCGAGCAGGAAAACGGCACCAAGGTCCTCATCACGTCGGTGGCCTTCTCGTGATAGCTCATCCGCAGTGCGCTCGGGCAGTTGATGACGATCTGAGGAAAAAAAGTGGTATTCATCGTAGCCGGTTCGGAACTAGTGATATTAAAGGCAGACATAATTACTCAAACAAAAAAGCGAGAGCAGTTGATTGTGTGTAAGCAAAGCAAGTACCGCGTAGAGAAATATTTATTGAATTAGCTGGTTAGAGATGGGTTACGAAAAAAAAACGAAACGTGAAAAAAGTGTATTAATAATTGAGGTAAGAAAAAAAGCGAACGAACGAAAGCAAATTGTTTAACGATAGTGTTGTAATAATCCAAAATTGTTAATTGAAAAAGAAGTGTGCGAAGCGAAATAGCACCCAGTTGTAGTTTGTAGTGAAATAAAACGAAAGCCAAATATTAAAAAGGGAAAAAATGTAAAACGTTAAAAAACAGTCGAGAGAATAAAAATGTAGATTTGAAAACAACAAAAAAGTTTGTATTGTAGCCATCGACTGAAGACTGATCGTGAGGAACAATAAAGAATTCATTGAAAAAGAAATTCATTATTTTTATTTTATGACAAATATGACGACATCCTTAGAACTTTACAGTTCATAAACTTGGTATCCTTCAAGTATTTTATTGCGCAATTTTGCACTATATTCTTCTAATTGTTATCTTTTTTCGGCAAAACTGCAGCGAATGACTCTTTAAAATAAAATTTTATTTTTCTCATTAATTTCAAGATATGTAATTTTTCACGATTATGCAAATTGCAAATTTTCAGAATTTTTGTGAGACCCAATTTCACCCCTCAGACCCAATATCATCCCTAATGACGTTATGTGAATATTCGTTAACTAGTATCTTGAGAATCGATTTTCTGATCGTCTTCGACAAAGTTGTAGGTTATGGGTTATTTGAGCTTTTCAGAAAAAATGGATACACGAAAAAAATATTTCCAATTTTTTTATCACTAAAAGTTGAATTTCCGAAACACGTATAATTTGATTTTCGACATTTTTAAAATGCTTTGGAAGTCTTTAAAAGGCATCTTTTGTGTTAGAGCTTAAAATGGTACAATAATTGCATACTTTTAATTTTTTTATTTTTGTTAAAAATCTAAATATATATTATCGAACAAAATTTCAAAAATCATATTTAGATTTGGATTCAAATTTGTGATTGAAAATAAATTAACACATTTTTTGATAAAGTGTATCGTTTTCTTTTTTTAGTCCCGCCCGTGTGGATCAATCGGACCGCGCACTGGCTCACAATCCAGAGGTTGCTGGTTCGAATCCCGCGGCGGGCGCTCCAAAATTCTTTGTGTAAATATGGGTATTCGGCGCCGTCGCTCCGTGCCATACTCCAGTACACTTAGGAGCCCAGGGCGGCGAAGTCCTTGTAGTAAAAAAGGAAGACACTAGTGGTTGGTACTAGCAATGGTGGCCGACAGCTATAAAGTCAACTTCGTTCGTACCGTTTTTTGGTTAAAAGATAGTATTGTTAAATTATGTAAATATATTAAAAGCAATTTAAAAATATTTTCCGAAGGAAAAACAGCCCTGCAAAAAAACAATTTCGAAAAACTGAAACAATTTCCTAAAATTTTCAAATTCTGACTTTGATGATTGCACTACTAGGTTCTAGAGGTGGGCATAAAAAGAGCGAGCCGCTCAAAGAGCCGGTTCATTAAAAAGAGCGAACGAACCATGGCTCACAAAAAAAGAACCGCGGTTCTTTTAAACTACGGTCTTCTGAAAGATGGAATGATTTTTGAACTTGTTATAAATAATTATTGAATTTCGAACAAATTGCATCATAAAATTTGTTTTTGGCATTGAAAATGCAATTTTAAATTGAAAAATAATTGCTTATAAACATTAATCCCAAAAAAGCATTGCTGCCAAACAACACTTAACAGTTTAAATCTCATTTACTGTTTCCTACTTTTCTTTGAAATTCCAAAAGTATTACCAATAATCTACTAAATAGCTGAGAGATCATGGAAAATATAATTCTGTTGCCTGATTAAACTTCAGCGTTTATAGACTTCATCGATTGAATCAGAATTCAGAAAAGAGTTCGCAGAACATTTTCTCCGAATAAAATGTCAGCATAAGTTCAATTTTAGCAAAAACAAACGCAAATGATTTATAAAAGTCCAATGTGAAATAACTTTAAAAATTACACCATCCTTAAAAATAACCATTTTATCAAAATTTTGAAAAAGAGCGAAAGAGCCGTTCAAAAGAGCGGCTCTTTTTAATGAGCGAACGAAAATGAGCGGCTCCCAAAAAAGAGCGGGTTTGCCCACCTCTACTAGGTTCTGAGCCTCTCAAAATTTAAATCTTGTGAAAAATAAATTTCTCTCAACGTCAGCTAACTGTAGCGCTCATTTTTCAACTTGCGATATCTCGAAAACTTTTTGTTTGATTTTACTGTTGTAAATTGTAATTATTTTTGTAACAATTTCAGCTAATTTCAATAAAAATTATTTGGAAATTTGAAATTGTGCTCAATTTTTGAAAATATCAAATAAAAGCCATTTCACAAGCTATTCATGATTATAATATTTCAAAATAATAATTTATATCGAAACCGCAGAAAATTTCACAAATATTTTTTTTTAGATTAAAAATCAAATTATAAGTTTGAAGCTTGAAAAAAGGTCTATTTAGACTATACTGAGAATTTTTTTTTCACAAAATTTTTAACTTTAAGAGGCTACACCTAAAAAAATACTGCATTGCAAAACATTAAATATTTTTCGAAAAAAAATCACTATCAGTACCTTATCGGTACACTAAATAATACAAATTTGTAAAGTCATTTTGCATTGCAAATTTGATTCTACATCTGGACATGTTTTATTCTTAAATTTTGTTTGACAATATTTCAAATGATACGTTTTTTAATATACAAAAACCTAAAATTTCAAAAATTAAAAAAAAACTGTTTTTTGGGATTTTGACTTTAAGTGAAAAATAAAAAAAATGGTATTTTTTTTCGTACGCCCATTCAACTTTGCTGCAGACACCAAATTGAACAAAAAATCCCTTCTCAAGATATAGATTTTCGAATTTTTACATTCCAATTTTGTATAACGAGTTTTGCGAAATTCTAGAGAATTACTAAAATGCAAAATCCAATTTTAATCATAAAGAAAATTTTGCAGTTCCGTGTGGAAAATACTTACATTTCCTGTAATTTTATATTGACAATAACAGTGCTGAACTCATATGAGTGCTGAAAAGTTCAACTTCTCAACACTTTTCAAAAAGTTCATTTTTTAAGCACTTTTAACGAGTAATGCTTTTTTACACGATTTTAGTTATGAGTTGATAAAACCCATGGACGCCAAGCAAAACAAAAAAAAATCACTCATAAATCCTATTTAAAAATGATTTTATGAAAATAAACATATAAAATCATACCATCGCAATACTCGAGATTTTCAGCACAATCATTATTTTGCAATTTGTTGCAGGTACAAATATTATAAAATATTCAGTAATGTGTGTTGTTTTATAGTTATGGTTTGTCCGTCGCAAATATTTTTTAGCTTGTTTTGCCCTTGACTCTGATATTTGAACAAAAAAAAAACATTTACTTTTTTTTAATTTGAATTGAAGCTTATAAAAAATACTTTCAAAAAATATCATTCAAATATTATATTATCGTCTTTACAAAAAGTTTTTTTTTGGTTGCTGAGTTATAACCTGATGGAAAAAAATAGAAAGAAATTAGTTTTTCTATGTCCTACTTGCTACTGCTTACTATCTCAGCAAAAAATAATGTAAAAATGGAAGGTTGAAAACAGAATATTTAAAAAAGGATGATGAATTTTACGACCGTTATTGTGGAATGACATAATTTTTTATTTTAAAACAGGTTTTACACAAACGATGTGTAATTTTCCCTCATTTTTGATGAATGTTCAACAATACTTTTGCTACCTAAATATGCGGCAAAAACTTAAAAAAATTTAAAGGCGATTTTGTTATTTATAAATAATAAAATATTTTATTTTGTTTTTGCCTTTGAAAACAAAATTGTAGCATTTATCCTTTAAGATAAATATTAAAATTAAAAAAAGACTCATTTTGACAGATGTTTTAACAAAAAAGTTATAATTTTTCAATTCAAATCAACACTTTCCATCTATCTCCGACATCTACTGAGCGCCAAACTTCCACTATTTAATCTAACTTTGGTCAGAAGTTCCATCTTTTCATCTCATTTCAATGTCCCCTGAGCACATTGGTAACCACCCCCACCACCACCATCATCCATCATCCCGAAATGCACCGCAGTCAGAGGAGACACACTGCATACCGCAAACCACATTCACCATCTATTAAATTAATTTAAATTTAATTTCATCTCGTTTCGTTCCGTCTTTATCAAAACCACGTTCCATCAGCATCAAACGAATTTCGACATTCGCTGGACGCGACTGGCAAAAAGCTCTCTTTCGATGGTGGGACCATATTATGCTTAAGTATAAGCCAAATAGAGACAGAGAGAGACAGACTAACTAATGTCAAATAGTGGAACTTCGTACTACGTCCCATGTGTGACGTGATATAATTAGAGACAAGTGGGTCCAGATTAGTTGGGACGACTCCGGAAAGATGAAATCTAAATTGATTATGTCATCAATTATCTTATTTGTCAGTCGCACACATCCATCTTGATGATCTGGTTGATTCCCTTCGAGAAGGTTCATAATGAGCTCTGAAAGGAAAAAGAAAAACGAAATCCTTAATTGAATTGTCAAAGTTCAGTTTCAAAGGCCAAGCCAAGTCACGCAAATTTGCATCATCCGTTTCAAGTGGGTCAGCGGAAATGGTTGGTTTGAGGTCCATCAGGTCATCCAATTAATATGGGTTCTTCCCCCCTCTCCCACTTGTGGCAAGTTTTCCGAATCCCAAACTAATGCCAAAAGGTGGCCCAGCTAGCTCTCCAATCAGGAATTTGTCAGAGATGATGGGTTGGCATCAGGTGTGCGGAAAATCAAAAGCTCCATTGATAGTGTATCATATCGGGGTCGAAATGATGACAAGTTTGAGTAGGATCCCTTTCCCGGATTGATGTCAGCTTAGAGCAACATGGGCATTGCGGGGTTGACATCAGATGACTGGGTTGAAGAATCGTCCAATCAGCTCTCATCTGTTAATAGTGAGTTGTGGTAAATAGTTGAGTTGTTATTAATTGTTGGTCAAATCGGTAACTTATTTGCTCAATTTGAAAAACAAATATTTAAATAAATATTTTTGGAAATATTCACGCAACAACAAGTTTTTTTTCCGATGAATCATAATTGACTAGCTTGGTATTCACGAAAAGAATTCTTGGAGATACTCTAGAATGCATGTTGAACATATTAACGAAACTAACAACACAAACATAACTTAAAAATCTCAAAACTCAGACAACTATTCAATGCAAAAAATAAAAATAACTTCACATCACAAAGATTAAACCAATGTTACCCATCAATTGCAGCCACCAGTTATCACACCTGGTAACTAAACACCATCAGGTGGTAAATCATTCACCAGCTGCCGCGCCGCCATTATTTGCAGAACATTTCTCTCCCCCAATCTCGGGTTCTGGGTTTGGAGCTGGAACATGAAAACCCATTTCCGATCCACACTTGAGCTCGCCAAAGAATAGAATTCAATTTCCGCAGCCTCCAACAATACGCCGACCGAACAGACCCTTCAGAAACATATCCTGTGTATCAGCGCGCCAGAACGCCGAATTTTCGCACTTTGGCCATAAGTTTTGCGCTACATACTCCTTTCTGCCGTTGCGGGAAATGCGAACAAATCGTAACGTATGATCTATTTTGCAAATAAAACATTCGGCGCTGCCTGGTGTGGCACCAAGCTTCTTCCTTGGTCGCGTAGAAATCAACACCATCTGGTGCGGGTTGAAGCGGGGCCTTCTTTACGCACAGAGATAAAATAGGGAATACTCGGGACATATTTTATCAGCCTAAAAACGGTGGGCTTTATATAAAACTGCATGGGGATTTTAATGTTTATTTATACAGTCCATCTTCGAGTTTCTGAAAAAATCATTTGTGATAATCAAATCTTCTGATAATCGAACCACGGATAATTTTTGTTGTTGTATTTATTTGGTGGCGAAAACGTGCCTTTTTCAAAATATAGTCTTAAGCATTCCCCTGCATTAAGAATCATTTCTAACCTGTTTGAGTTAATTAAAAAATATTTTCAGTTTTTGTGAATTTACGATGCACGGTACCGCAAAAAAAATCATCAAAACTGCATATTCCATTCCTTTTTTTCATAAAAATTGTGAAATTCTGGCTTCTTATTTCATCTAATTTAATCTCATCTAATCTAACACAAACGCAGCCAGTCCGATGAAAGCATGTTGGAAAGTCTTGTGATTAGATTACGCCCCAAGCACTTTTCTTGTCATTATTAATAATTGCAGTTCATCCGAGAACACCCGAAAATGTATTGCAAAAATTAAAGCGGCCAGCCCTACTGCGTTGTGTTTACCGCAGAGAGGATTCTGAGAACGGATCACATTTCACAGAATCTACAGGGGAGGAAGGATGCGTGGACATACCGTACCAAACGCTCCAGTTTACAGTTTCATATGTATTTTGTATAATGTGTTAAGTGTAAAATATAGTGTGGTTATATAATCAATTAAATAAAATAATGCAATATAATGATCATTTAATAAAATCCCTTCACCTATATATAGTAACCACGCACCCAAGCACACAAACAGCGACACAAAAGAAATGAAAATGTTCATGCAAAAACAAGACAGCGCGTCCCCGTGGTCAGCGCACTAATCTGAAATTCTGGCTTGTTATTTCATTTTATATTTTGCCCCTCGACCTTGGCCAAGGCCGAGAGACAAAAACTTAGAAAAATATTTGCAATTATTGAGTAATTTAGTTATTTATTATTTTTCAAACTTGTACTTGCTGAACTTTTGTTGACAATCATTTAGAATTCTTTTTTATATATTTCCAATGATTTTCAATTTTTAAATGTTCCAAACGAAGGTGGTTGTGGAGACTTTAAAACACATGCTTCCATCTGACTCGTTGGTTGCACAGAGTTAACATTAAATATATTTGTAATCCTTATAAACACAACAAACGCGTATCCCATAATTTAAATATTCAATTTTGTTTTTCTATGCTGATTACTGAAGCTAATTAGCAAAAAATAAGACAAATCCATGATATATTACACAGGGAAAAATGTTTTGTAAATTCTAAATCAATCCATTTTTATTAAATAATAGGAAAATAATTTTAAGTAATTTAACAAGACTTATACAATAACAGCCTTATTTTAATATCATTTTCTTCTCAAAGGCAGTCAAAATTACTTTTCAAGTTTTTTTGGGTCTACTCTTCTTTGAAAGGAATATTATTTTTTGTAACATAAACTTTATTTTTATTCAATATATCAACAATAAAGCAACTTAATATTTACAATCATACATTCGATTGTATTGACCCAATATCCATTACGTTGCTGATTTAAAAAAGTTTAAAAAAGGTTAAATCTCCAAAAAAAGATTGGAAATGCTTTCATAGTTTCGTTCAAGAACGTTTAATGTTAAAAATAGATGGAAAAATTATAAAACTTAAAAAATCTCTAATAACAGAAGGCTATCAGCTAAAATTGATTTCAAATTCACACTTAACGTAATGTAACTTATTCAATATATTTGGACTTAGTTCGAATATTAACAATCAAAATGTACCAAATTAACTTAAGCAATAAAAATATGCTTTTTATTTATTTATTTTTCATAAAGTATTTTTTGTTTTTTTAGGATTATCAACGCAGAAAACTAAATTTATAAAAGTGTTTAGTTGAAAAGACTTCTATTTATATTTTTTTTTCTTGCGGAAAAAAGATCTACTTTGTTTTTATAGTAAGAATAAAAAAAAAACTTTAAACATAGACTAACAATTTTATATATTTATTTTATTTATTTGGGTCATTCTCCGCCAACTCACACAGCAGTTGCCCCGACCCCTCTTCGATTTGCGTGAAACTTTGTCCTAAGGGGTAACTTTTGTCCCTGATCGCGAATCCGAGGTCCGTTTTTTGATATCTCGTGACGGAGGGGCGGTACGACCCATTCCATTTTTGAACATGCGAAAAAAGAGGTGATTTTCAATAATTTGCAGCCTGAAACGGTGATGAGATAGAAATTTGGTGTCAAAAGGACTTTTATGTAAAATTAGACGCTCGATTTGATGGCGTACTCAGAATTCCGAAAAAACGTATTTTTCATCGAAAAAAACACTAAAAAAGTTTTAAAAATTCACCCATTTTCCGTTACTCGACTGTAAAAATATTGGAACATCTCATTTTATGGGAAATTTATTGTACTTTTCGAATCTACATTGACCCAGAAGGGTCATTTTTTCATTTAGAACAAAATTTTTCATTTTAAAATTTCGTGTTTTTTCTAACTTTGCAGGGTTATTTTTTAGAGTGTAACAATGTTCTACAAAGTTGTAGAGCAGACAGTTGCAAAAATTTTGATATACAGACATAAGGGGCTTGCTTATAAACATCACGAGTTATCGCGATTTTACGAAAAAAAGTTTTGAAAAAGTTACTTTTTGCGTTTCTCTTTGTTTCGTTGTCCGTGTCTGTCGAGGGTGACCATGAACGGCCATGATCAATAACGACCAACTTTTTCAAAACTTTTTTTCGTAAAATCGCAATAACTCGTGATGTTTATAAGCAAACCCCTTATATCTATATATCAAAATTTTTGTACTTGTCTGCTCTACAACTTTGTAGAACATTGTTACACTCTAAAAAATAACCCTGCAAAGTTAGAAAAAACACGAAATTTTAAAATGAAAAATTTTGTTCTAAATGAAAAAATGACCCTTCTGGGTCAATGTACATTCGAAAAGTACATTAAATTTCTCATAAAATGACATGTTCCAAAAAATTTTACAGTCGAGTAACGGAAAATGGAAAATTTTTTAGTGTTTTTTTCGATGAAAAATACGTTTTTTTTCGATATTCTGAGTACGCCATCAAATCGGGCGTCTAATTTTACATAAAAGTCCCTTTGACACCAAATTTCTATCTCATCACCGTTTCAGGCTGCAAATTATTGAAAAACACCTCTTTTTTCGCATGTTCAAAAATGGAAGGGGTCGTACCGCCCCTCCATCACGAGATATCAAAAAACGGACCTCGGATTCGTGATCAGGGACAAAAGTTACCCCTTAGGACAAAGTTTCACGCAAATCGAAGAGGGGTCGGGGCAACTTTTCCCGATTTCGTGTGAGTTGGTAGAGAATTACCAATAGTTTGGAAACTATTGTATTGATTTTCTATAAACAGACATGAGACTTCTTGTAAAATCTTATGCTCCTTATAATAATCGAAATTTACTAAATCCATATTTGTACAACAACCTAAATTAGTAATTGTTTTCATTATTTCGAAATACTGATTTTTATACTTTTATTTTTGTTTCAAAAAGCTCTCGGATAAGCAATTTTAATATAATTTCGATGTCTTAACTCATTTCGAGCAATTGAAAGAAAAAGTCAAGATTTTATATTAATTATTATTTCAATTGAGGTAAAAGTTATAACCACTTGTACGCAATTTGTAAAAAATGCTTTTGGAATTTCTATTGTTGAAGTATAATATTTGCAATTAAAATATTTTCTTTAGCAAAACTGAACTCAAATATCTTTACACTTTGAAAATTTATGTTCATGAAGTTTTATATTCATTAACATCAAGCTGTCAAATATAAAATCTTTTTTTTTGCTTTATTTTTTCATTATAATTTTTCAAGCTTAAAACTTGCTATAATGCTTGTTTTTGTTTTCCAAAAATGCATTTGGTTTAAGATCAGCCCTTCTCATGATCATAAACTTCCTAAAATTTATTGCATTCTTCAAGAAAACAGAAAGATATTTTAAAGAATTTGGTAATTCTAAATTTTTCTTACCTTGCCTCCTTAAAACAAACTTGTTTGGGTTTATAATGTAATGAAATCACAAATGAAAAAAGTAATAGAGGAATGTTTGTTTAACTAGGTTTAATGTTTGTATTTTATTTTGTTTAATGAATATTTAATTTGTGATTATACTCAAAATAACAATATTTGATAAGAAATTACGCTCGTTGCCACCAAAAACAATTTTGTAGGATGAATCAAAAATTTTACACAATTCTAGGAGAAAATACACTGAAAATGCGTATGAATCAGACGCTACGATTGAATTCTGAATCAATAACATTGAGTCCAACTTCCATGCCATTTTTCGAATCTGAGCAGTTCCCTACGGAATCGGTCTTTTTTCTTTTATTTTAATTTTTGTATTTTTTAATCCGACTGAAACTTTTTTGGTGCCTTCGGTATGCCCAAAGAAGCCATTTTGCATCATTAGTTTGTCCATATAATTTTCCATACAAATTTGGCAGTTGTCCATACAAAAATGATATGTGAAAATTCAAAAATCTGAACACTGAAAAAAAATGATACATGGTAAAATTTTTTTTGGTGATTTTTTATTTAACTTTTTGTCACAAAAACTTGATTTGCAAAAAAACACTATTTTTAATTTTTTTTTATTTTTTGATATGTTTTAGAGGACATCAAATGCCAACTTTTCAGAAATTTTCAGAATGTGCAAAAAATCTTTGACCGAGTTATGACTTTTTGAATCAATACAGTTTTTTTCAAAAAATCGAAATATTGGTCGCAATTTTTTTTCAATTTCATTTTTTGATGTAAAATTGAATTTGCAATCAAAAAGTACTCTAGTGAAATTTTGATAAAAGGCACCGTTTTCAAGTTATAGCCATTTTTATGTGATTTTTTTCAAAATAGTCGCAGTTATTGATTTTTTTAAAATAGTGCCCATGTTTGCCCACTTTCGAAAAAAATATTTTTGAAAAGCTGAAAAAATTCTCTATACTTTGCTTTTTCGGACTTTGTTGATACGACCCTTAGTTGCTGAGATATTGCCATGCAAAGGTTTAAAAACAAGAAAATTGATGTTTTCTAAGTCTCACCCAAACAACCCACCATTTTCTTATGTCGATATCTCAGCAACTAATGGTCCGATTTACAATGTTAAAAAATGAAACATTCGTAAAATTTTCCGATCTTTTGGAAAAAAAATATTTTCAAAAATTTTAAATCAAGAATAACATTTCAAAAAGACCAAACATTCTATATTACGCCCGTTACGTCGTATTTTTCATTTCGCAAACAAAAAAACACATCAACATCACTGTCACCTCGGTTTACGATATAAATAATTTAATTTAAAAAGCGACATTAAACTAAGATTGACCCACCGTGCCCGTCAAAAATCAACCAAAATACGATGCATTCACTCCCTGCCAACATTCGGGCGCTCAGTTCCGATAACACTAGAATTGATAACATTTGTTCGCCCCCACGCACACATGCTCACTCAAATCACACATCAAACCTCTCCGTCCACATGTCAATGTCATCAGGTTTTACTATTTTCGGGAGGAGGTGGGGGTGTGGCGCGTTTCGTATTGTTGTTGTACGGGAAATACGTAACGGATATGTCATCCCCAGAAAACTAGTCGCCCCCAAAGAGGAGGGGGGAGTGCGAGGCAGCAGCGTGCGAATGAGTTCAATGGAGAAGTTTGTCCTCTCCCGTGAGTTATGTTTGCGCTCGTGATAAAGGAGACAGGAGTCAATCGTGGGGTGGGGGGACAGAATATGTTTGCTCCTGAAGTTGATAAATGTGAATTTGCGAGGAAAAATTCCCCGCTTTGCTAGCTGGTGGTGCTGTTACTAGCAATAGTGGAAGGTGACACTGTCGATTTTGGAGGTTATGTTTTGGGGATGAAATTTGTAGATACTCTTCGCTTGTATGGAGTTGTGCACACAGTAATGTAACTTTCGAATAGTTGTCACTGACAGGCGAGATGGCAGTCGATGAATGTTCTGTAAATGCAAAATGTCATAAATCGAGTGTATTGTCGGGTGGAGTTGACATTCTGAATAACATTTGAAGGGAAAATTTGAAATTTGAGCTGAAAGGGTGGTCTGTTCTTGCTTTGATAACCATAGAAGATGAAAGTAAGCACCAGGATTGAGTTACCAGCTTAATCCAGAAACCACGTGTCCTTTTCCGGTAACCTATTTCCCAGAAACCCTGAGATTTACGCACGCAACAGGAATCAAATCGTTATTACGTGACTATGATTGAGTTTTACAAGAAGAAAGGTACCTTTGAGGGTAGTATCAATGTCTGTTGATCGACTGTGACGGATGAAGTGGGGATGCAAAACTCATTTCCCAACCAGCTTTTCACAAGGACTCATTTTCCAATCAATACAAAAGAGAGTAGCAACTACGCAGTGGGGACCACAAACCAGACGACCCAGAAGAAACAATCCGGTCATGGTTCGTCGTCGTCGTGACTGTTTGCTTGATTGCATCGTTTGCACTACGGGCACGAATTCGATAATCCGATGAGTTATGATTGTGATTACGTAACGAAATTACATTTGTTTTACTAATGCTGTCACATACTGGTCTGCTGCCAAGGACTTGATTCTCAGAAGAACCTCGAAACAGCTGAGCTCATCCTTTTTCTTGTGGCACAAAACTTTAAATCAATTTCAGACAGGATTTACTTCCCCAACCATCGTCCTCACAATCATTCTAAAAGACTCTTCCCCGTGCCATAAACGAATTCATTTAATTCGACATGTTTTATTTATAATCTCATTATTTCAGCATTCTGATTTCTTCTCCAACAAATGGTGTGTCCCGGGATGGGGGCCATCAACTTTGGGGCGCAGTTTTGTGGCCCCCAATAAAGTCTAAGCCTCTTCTCCGGCAAAGGACAAACTTTTAAAGACCCAAAAGAAGACGAAGATCGTCATCATCTCGGCCATCAAACTTGAGCCATATCGCACGTCTCCGACTCGTCATTCCGAGAGCCAACTTTCCCATCTCGATTTCATAATGACATTTATGATTATTCTTGATGATTCGTTATGACATAGTGTGTGAGCGTCCTCTTTGCGAGTCCTCTGTTGTTGATGGGCAGTTTGGAGCAACACGTTGCGGTCCAAAGTAGAATTTAGATGTTGTTCTCAAAGCTGATTTATTGCTCAGATTATTGTTCTTTGCTCATTTTAATTAACAAAAACGTTACTTAATCCACCTTTAGGTGGTTGGTGCCTTCCTCATATTTATAAAATCAATACATTCAGTAAAAATAGCAACATTCCCCCTTAACATGTTTAACAAATCAACATTATTACCCATTTCTTTTGATATGGTTCGCAGACCATCAATATTTCTGGCTCATCGGCAAGGTCTGATAAAAAAAAAACCTATCCAACGATAGTTCGCATGGAAGATTCAGACAATATTTTTATCACAATATCTGAAATCAAACCTCTAAAAAGTGTATAAATAACACTTAAGTGCCAATAACTTTTAATAGGGTTGTCAGATCCTTGATGTTTTAGGCTCATTTGAAAGGTCTTTCGATTATCTAACTAACGATGGGTCGCATAATAGACCCGGACATCATTTTTACTGAAATATCTGAGATCCGGCCTCCAAAAAGTGTATAAATAACACTTAAGTGCCAATAACTTTTGATAGGATTGTTAGATCCTTGATGTTTTAGGCTCATTTGAAAGGTCTTTCGATTATCTAACTAACGGTGGGTCGCATGATGGACCCAGACATCATTTTTACTGAAATATCTGAGATCCGGCCTCCAAAAAGTGTATAAATAACACTTAAGTGCCAATAACTTTTGATAGGTTTGTCAGATCCTTGATGTTTTAGGCTCATTTGAAAGGTCTTTCGATTATCTAACTAACGATGGGTCGCATGATAGACCCGGACATCATTTTTACTGAAATATCTGAGATCCGGCCTCCAAAAAGTGTATAAATAACACTTAAGTGCCAATAACTTTTGATAGGATTGTCAGATCCTTGATGTTTTAGGCTCATTTGAAAGGTCTTTTGATTATCTAACTAACGATGGGTTGCATGATGGACCCGGACATCATTTTCATTGAAATATCTGAGATCCGGCTTCCAAAAAGTGTATAAATAACACTTAAGTGCTAATAACTTTTGATAGGGTTATCAGATCTTCAATGTTTTGGGCTCATTGGAAAGGTCTTTTTAATACCCTTCTGAAAATGTATAACATGACAGGGTTTCTTACAAAAACCACCCTTTTTACAATCTTCCGGACATACGCCAAAATCGTTTTTTTAGCATAACTTTTGAAGTACTTTACTAAACTTTATAATTTTCAATAGGGACTCATGGGACCCCAAGACGAATCGAATGAGACCAAAACGGTCCAAATCGGTTAAGCCAGTGCTGAGATAATCGAGTGCATATTTTTTGGTGCACAGACCCACATCCCTATACACACACACACACACAGACATTTGCTCAGAATTTGATTCTGAGTCGATAGGTATACGTGATGGTGGGTCTACGAGGTCTAATTAAGAAGTTCATTTTTCGAGTGATTTTATAGCCTTTCCTCAGTAAGGTGAGGAAGGCAAAAAGTATTGTAAAATAATAAAAAAAAAATTAAGGCTAACCTAAAAAACCGATCGTAAAGCGTTACGCCTGTCACCGTAACGGCCTGAAACTCTCACAAGAGCTCGCAGAGAAAGCCCCCTCCCCCCCAAGCCCCTTCCTCTCTCATATCACTCAATTATGCTGATGCTTTCACTTTTCTTTCTAGATGTCTGCAGTGGGCAGATTTCCATCTTCAAGTTTTTTCTATCTCCCACTTTTCCTAGCTTTGATTCGTCCAACTCTATAAGCCGCTCTCAGACGGGCGAATGCCGAATCAGCAACATATCGAAAGCATATCCTTGATTTTTTTTCTCTTGGAGTCACACACACACACATACACAACAACAATCTGATTATCATTTCATTCTCATTTTATGCGGCTTATCTGGTTTCAATTCATTTCGGGTGCTTCTGATTTTTCCCATTGGATCGCTCCGGTTATCCTTTTCCCGTTGGTGGGTGGTAGTTGCCCCGGGAAACAGTGAAAGTTTTAGATATCATCCTGATATCCTGATGTGGTTAGTGGACACCGAGATGAATATAAACCTTCAGTTATGAACATTATTTCATTGTAATATATTGAAATTTTCTCAATCACAACTTACTTAATGTTTAAAATACCTGGAAAAATCAGTTATGAAAATTCTTGCAAATATTCCGGAAAAATTTTTTTGCGTTGAATTTCACACAAAATGGCAACTGAGGGTTAATGCTGGTGGAAGAAAAGCGCTGCGCTGTTCTGTGTGTTACGGAACACATATTTTGATTGACTGCGATGAGAACGTCAACGGCTTCCTTGCGTCCTGTTTTGGCTGATATCATGTGTTGTGCTGAGTGCGTTGGAAACTTTCTACTACATGCACAGTATAAACATTCTTTTTTGACACTTTTTTAAACAGACACTGTATTTTAAAGACAGGTACACCATATTCTTTTTTTAAGTCACCTTTTTTTAAACGATTCTCGATTTACGCAACTTTTTTTAAGTCATGACTTAAAATGAGAATGTCCATGACTTAAATTGAGAATATGACTTAAATTAAGAATCTTTGGGACTTCGTAATTTTTCGGAGAATTTTCAAAATGAATTGATTGTATTTTGTTTAGTTATGTTATTAAAACATTTTAGTATGGTTTTGGAACACCTGGGATGTTCTAGTCCATCCGAAACTTCCGGAAGTTTTGTGCAGCAGGCTAACCGAAGAAACAAGTCGAAGCTTCAAAATTTTGACAACGGATCCTACCCAGACAGCTTCAGTGAGTGCGGTAGGCTACAGTGCATTGTTGTAACAACTTATTGGGATGATCTGGGTCATCCAAGGACTCCCTGGAGTCAAGACCGGTGGGTCTACCGCCGTAACAAGCAAGAGGTCGACGGATTTTGACCCCGGAACATACCCGCATAGCTTCAGTGAGTATGGTAGACTACTTTGCTGATGCGCTGGGATGTTCTGGGACATCCAAGGACTCCCTGGAGTTAAGATCTGTAGGTCTACCGTCGTAACAAGCCAGAGGTCGACGGATTTTGACCCCAGGACATACCCGCATAGCTTCAGTGAGTATGGTAGACTACTTTGATGATCTTTTAGGATGTCCTGGGTTATCCAAGGACTCCCTGGAGTCAAGATCTGAGGGTCTACCGCCGTAACAAGCCAGAGGTCGACGGTTTTTGACCCCGGAACATACCCGCATAGCTTCAGTGAGTATGGTAGACTACTTTGCTGATGTGCTGGGATGTTCTGGGACATCCAAGGACTCCCTGGAGTTAAGATCTGTAGGTCTACCGTCGTAACAAGCCAGAGGTCGACGGATTTTGACCCCAGGACATACCCGCATAGCTTCAGTGAGTATGGTAGACTACTTTGATGATCTTTTAGGATGTCCTGGGTCATCCAAGGACTCCCTGGAGTCAAGATCTGAGGGTCTACCGCCGTAACAAGCCAGAGGTCGACGGTTTTTGACCCCGGAACATACCCGCATAGCTTCAGTGAGTATGGTAGACTACTTTGATGATGCGTTGTGATGTCCTGGGTCATCTAAGGACTCCCTGGAGTTGAGATCTGTGGGTCTACCACCGTAACAAGCCAGAGGTTGACAGATTTTGACCTCGGGACATACCCGCATAGCTTCAGTGAGTATGGTAGACTACTTTGCTGATGTGTTGGGCTGTCTTGGGTCATCCAAGAACTCCCTGGAGTTAAGATCTGTGGATCTACCGCCGTCCCGGGGTCAAAAACCGTCTACCGGTAGACCCACAGATCTTAACTCCAGGGAGTCCTTGGATGACCCAAGACATCACAACGCATCATCAAAGTAGTCTACCATACTCACTGAAGCTATGCGGGTATGTTCCGGGGTCAAAAACCGTCGACCTCTGGCTTGTTACGGCGGTAGACCCACAGATCTTAACTCCAGGGAGTCCTTGGATGACCCAAGACATCACAACGCATCATCAAAGTAGTCTACCATACTCACTGAAGCTATGCGGGTATGTTCCAGGGTCAAAAACCGTCGACCTCTGGCTTGTTACGGCGGTAGACCCACAGATCTTAACTCCAGGGAGTCCTTGGATGACCCAAGACATCACAACGCATCATCAAAGTAGTCTACCATACTCACTGAAGCTATGCGGGTATGTTCCGGGGTCAAAAACCGTCGACCTCTGGCTTGTTCAACGGTAGACCCTCAGATCTTAACTCCAGGGAGTTCTTGGATGACCCAGAACATCCCAGCACATCAGCAAAGTAGTCTACCATACTTACTGAAGCTATGCGGGTATGTTCCGGGGTCAAAATCCGTCGACCTCTTGCTTGTTACGGCGGTAGACCCACAGATCTTAACTCTAGGGAGTTCTTGGATGGCCCAAGACAGCCCAACACATCAGCAAAGTAGTCTACCATACTCACTGAAGCTATGCGGGTATGTTCCGGGGTCAAAAAACCGTCGACCTCTGGCTTGTTCAACGGTAGACCCTCAGATCTTGACTCCAGGGAGTCCTTGGATGACCCAGGACATCCTAAAAGATCATCAAAGTAGTCTACCATACTCACTGAAGCTATGCGGGTATGTCCTGGGGTCAAAATCCGTCGACCTCTGGTTTGTCACGGCGGTAGACCCACAGATCTTAACTCCAGGGAGTCCTTGGATGTCCCAGAACATCCCAGCACATCAGCAAAGTAGTCTACCATACTTACTGAAGCTATGCGGGTATGTTCCGGGGTCAAAATCCGTCGACCTCTTGCTTGTTACGGCGGTAGACCCACCGGTCTTGATTCCAGGGAGTCCTTGGATGACCCAGATCATCCCAATAAGTTGTTACAACAATGCACTGTAGCCTACCGCACTCACTGAAGCTGTCTGGGTAGGATCCGTTGTCAAAATTTTGAAGCTTCGACTTCTTTCTTCGGTTAGCCTGTTGCACAAAACTTCCGGAAGTTTCGGATGGACTAGAACATCTCAGGTGTTCCAAAACCATGCTAAAATGTTTTAATAACATTAATAAACAAAATACAATTGATACATTTTGGAAATTTTCCAACAAATTGCGAAATCAGATTGATTCTTAATTTAAGTCATATTCTCAATTTAAGTCATGGACATTCTTTTTTTAAACGATTCTCGATTTAAACACCCCCATTTCGTTGTGTAAATCAAGAATATGGTGTATCTCCATATTGAGTTACTTTTTAATTTTGATTTTAATGGTAACAGAAATCCCCAATTTTTATTAATTTGTTCAACACTGACAATCGCAAATGAAAAAAAAGTGACTGCAGAAAACTAAAAGTTACCTAGAATCAATGCTTGAAAAGGGATCTATCACTGAATGGTACTGCTCGATATTCGATAGAACTTTCTGTCAGCGATCATTTCCCAAAACGATATTTGATCGCTGACACACAACACCTATCATGACCGTCATTGCTTGGCGATGGTCGATGAACGTAAACACGAAGACGAAACGAACGAAAAATGAGCACCACTCAAGCAACCGCCCGAACGAGACAACTTGCTCTTTCTCTTTCTCTCGTTTTTGTCTCTCTCTTCCTAGTGTATGCTGCGTGGTGACAGAAGTCATATGATTGCTATCATTGGAGAGATGATCGGAATCTCGGTAGAATGTCAAACGACCGCTCTCTAAGTGATTTTTTTTCTGGAGGGAAGTCAATGATTGTGTGAGTGACTTTGCTTAGCACTCATTCCTTTGTGTGTGAAACGAACGAATGAAGAATATAAAAATCAGGTTGTCGTGGTGAAGACGATTAGAGTGTTCTGTCAGCTATCACAAATAAATTCGAAATTTCACAAGCACTGCCTAGAATCTATTGCAATATGATTTTGTTAAAGTTCTTATAAATTCTTTTTTCTACACACAAACTTTGTAGAAATACCATTCAGCACTGCAAAAAAGCAGTAAAAAATCATATTGCTCTTAATTCTGAGAACCTTCTAGTATATGCTTCCCTTCGGATTGAGAATGTGCAGAACTTTTGTTGTGTTTTTATATCTAAGAATTAAAAGGATATTATTGTTTTTTTTTTCGAACATTTAATTTTATATAATTATTAACATACTATATTCTTTTTGTTACTCTTCTCAACAGCAATGCAAAAATCTTTAACAAAAAAGTTCACTGAGTGCTCAATAAGAATAAATTAAGAAGGAATAAATACCCTTTTGTTGTACTAAAATTTTCTGAATAAGATTATTTCTAGAAATTTTCAAATTATTTTCATCACGTCATTACAAAAATTGTCTAAGGTATTATTTCCTCTGGTTTGAATAGGATGAGGAGAAAGGATCAAACGATTTAAAAAAAAACTTATGATTTTTTTACGCGATTCCGGTTATTGCAAGAAAATGCCAAAATATAACTATCACAAAGGTAGTTTTTTTTGTCTGTTCTGGTTGTTAATCAAATTATATTTTTTATAGAAACGCTCGATTTTTCCACAGGATATGCAATGGCGTTGGAATATTAACATATTAAATATTCAATTGATTTAATTTTTCTGCCTCAGTTTATGAATTTATTGAATTTATATAATTTATTTGGGTAATTCTCCGCCAACTCACACAGCAGTTGCCCCGACCCCTCTTCGATTTGCGTGAAACTTTGTCCTAAGGGGTAACTTTTGTCCCTGATCACGAATCCGAGGTCCGTTTTTTGATATCTCGTGACGGAGGGGCGGTACGACCCCTTCCATTTTTGAACATGCGAAAAAAGAGGTGTTTTTCAATAATTTGCAGCCTGAAACGGTGATGAGATAGAAATTTGGTGTCAACGGGACTTTTATGTAAAATTAGACGCCCGATTTGATGGCGTACTCAGAATTCCGAAAAAACGTATTTTTCATCGAAAAAAACACTAAAAAAGTTTTAAAAATTCTCCCATTTTCCGTTACTCGACTGTAAAAAATTTTGGAACATGTCATTTTATGTGAAATTTAATGTACTTTTCGAATCTACATTGTCCCAGAAGGGTCATTTTTTCATTTAGAACTAAATTTTTCATTTTAAAATTTCGTGTTTTTTCTAACTTTGCAGGGTTATTTTTTAGAGTGTAACAATGTTATACAAAGTTGTAGAGCAGACAATTACAAAAATTTTGATATATAGACATAAGGGGTTTGCTTATAAACATCACGAGTTATCGCGATTTTACGAAAAAAAAGTTTTGAAAAAGTTGGTCGTCATCGATCATGGCCGTTCATGGTCACCCGCGACAGAGTCGGACGACGAAACAAAGAGAAACGCAAAAAGTAGGTAACTTTTTCAAAACTTTTTTTCGTAAAATCGCGATAACTTGTGATGTTTATAAGCAAACCCCTTATGTACATATATCAAAATTTTTGTAATTGTCTGCTCTACAACATTGTAGAACATTGTTACACTCTAAAAAATAACCCTGCAAAGTTAGAAAAAACACGAAATTTTAAAATGAAAAATTTTGTTCTAAATGAAAAAATGACCCTTCTGGGACAATGTTGATTCGAAAAGTACATTAAATTTCCCATAAAATGACATGTTCCAAAAATTTTTACAGTCGAGTAACGGAAAATGGGAGAATTTTTAATACTTTTTTAGTGTTTTTTTCGATGAAAAATACGTTTTTTCGGAATTCTGAGTACGCCATCAAATCGGGCGTCTAATTTTACATAAAAGTCCCTTTGACACCAAATTTCTATCTCATCACCGTTTCAGGCTGCAAATTATTGAAAAACACCTCTTTTTTCGCATGTTCAAAAATGGAAGGGGTCGTACCGCCCCTCCGTCACGAGATATCAAAAAACGGACCTCGGATTCGTGATCATGGACAAAAGTTACCCCTTAGGACAAAGTTTCACGCAAATCGAAGAGGGGTCGGGGCAACTTTTCCCGATTTCGTGTGAGTTGGTAGAGAATTACCCATTTATTATTAGCCAACCTGAATATTTACAAATTAAATGTTAAGGTATTTCAAAATTTGGTATCAAAATTATGAAATTAAGAAAAAAAATGTTTTTTGGAAAACAAATCTAACCAAATAAAAATGCAATTGAAAATTCTAATAAAATGCAATTGAAAATAACTTAATTTTTAAATACAACAAGCAATTTGTTTTTTCGAATAATGTTGTTGTTTTCATTCTATGATTAAAAAGCACACCTGCAAGACATTTTTTTTAAATTCCTTTAATCTTTAATTTTAGTTTCAGATGCTCGAACTGCAGATTGGTGCCTTTGTATGTTTTTAATTTGATTTTTCTTATTTGACGCAAGATATCGTCAAATAAGAAAAAAAATGACTGGTTCAAAAAAAAATTCAAACTTGAAAAAAGTTTACCGAATTTTCAACTGATGGACAATTCGGTAAACTGAAAATTACCGAATTCGATAAAAAAAATTACCGAAATTCGGTAATGCAGTTCATTATTGTTCATCGTATAACTGAAATTCGGTAAAATTTCGGTTATTTTAACAGATCGTTTACCGATCTAAACTTTACTGGTTTTTCAACTACTGAATTCGGTTAAAAAAATCTAAATGTGTAATTATTATTAGAATTTTCAATAAAGATCTATTTAATTTAAAAAAAAATCCGTGCCAAATTTACCAGATTTCAAGAACTCTTTAAAATTACCCCAAAATCAATCAAGTACACAATTACAATTTTCTACCGAATTCGGTAAAGTTTACCGAGTTTTCTGAACTGAAAACTACCGAAATTCGGTATTTGAGTTCATTTTTGTACATCGTATAACCGAAATTCGGTTAAATTTTGTTCATTTTGACAGATGGTTTACTGATCTAAACTTTACTGGTTTTTAAAATACCGAATTCGATAAAAAAAAAACCAAGAAGACCGAAAAATTCCTATCTTTGCACAAAAAAAAACAATTTGCACAATTTGTCATAAAAATACAACAACATATTGTTTGGATACAAATTTGAGCATTAACACCTAAACTCCCAAGCTTGAGAAAAAGGGAAAATTTCCATAAAAATTCCCCCTTTTTCTCAAGCTTAGGAGTTTAGGTGTTAAACAATGCTAATATTGTAATATTTCATTAAAAACTATTAATTACCCAATAGGCTTCCAAAATTATATTTTCAATCCCCTTATATATATTATCCTTTCAAATATTTCGATGGCCCCAATAAATTTTTTTTAATTAAGTTTTGTAAATCAGTAAATATTAACTGTGCACCATTCCAGCCGCAGACTAAAGAACTCCAGACTGGAAAAATTGAATGATGCTGTGGTTGTGGTAGGATTGTGGGAGGGAAACCGAGTACAGGGATTATTTGTGTGTAATTTAAATTGTTTTGATGCGGCAAAAATGGAAAATGCTATTCCTGGACGGATTACTGCAAATTGAATTTCGTCCTAGGTGATTTCGATTAACTGGGTCGATGGTTGTGAATAAAGTATTTAAAGAAAAAAGAGTTTGTGGGTTGAGCAGAGAGCATTCAAGAGGATTTAAGAGAGGGTTCTTCTATACAAGGCTAAGCTTATCATGATATTATATCTGAATGAAAATTTTCCGAATGTGTGACCAACAGTCACACTTTGTGGTTTGTCTTTAATATGACTGTAATTTAATTTGTCCAATGTACGACAAATTATGTATCTCATATTGATTCAGTCTAATTAACAAAATTAATTTTCCCCTTTTTTATCAAATGTTGCTCTTCTCAAATTCAATTAAAAATGATTTCCATCTATAATTAAATACAATATACGTCATTTCCAGCATTTCCACTGAAAGTCCATAGCGGACAATTGCATTTGTGGTCAGGTCATACAGGTGAGGGGCGACACACATACAGCACCAAACAGACACCTGCAGTGTGTCCAGTGCCCATCAATACATTTCAATGTGGGAATATGAAATTGATATACCCCCATCGAACCTTTCAATGATGACACTTACCTGAACATGTGTGTGTGTATGTAGTTGATGCTGGTGGTGGTGGTCGATTGATTGCATTTCGTAGATTGATAAAGTGGACCATCCATTGACCTCATCAGACCGAACGACGACCTCTTCAAAAGTACCCCCCGCCTGAGACGTCGAGAGGACTGATGGTCCTGATGGTCCTGACAGTAATATCACCGTTTGATGAGTATCTTGTGTTGTGTTTGTTCGGTGACCCGTGCGATCGGAGCCATCCACCCACCTACGTAGTCATCGGAAAAGGGGTTAGAAAAAGCTACACGGAAAAAAAAGTGTTCCGGAAATCATGCAAATCGTACCATGAAATCGTGAATATCGCGATTTTTGCTTTACGAATTTTTGAACTATGCATAATGGGCACGAATTATCCAGGAATCGTGAATAAATATGCATGACTTCCCATGACCGATTTCACTCGTAAACGTGAATAATGTTCATGATTTCATGAAATAGATGCATGCAGTCGTGAAAAATATTCACGATTTCATGATTAAAAATTCATGATTACGGTCAAAAAAATATACCTCGTGAATAAAAAATCATGATTTCATGCATAAAATTCATGAAATCATGAATTTTTATGCATGAATTCGTGCACAAAATTCATGAGTTCTGGAATATTTTTTATGATTATTTTTTGCAGGCGTAAATAAAATTCGTGATATCATGTATAAACTTCATGAAATCATGCATAAATTTCATGAATTCGTGATTTTTTTTTTATGAAATCATGAATTTAATTCACGTTTACGAGTGCATTCGGGCATGTCTAATCATGCATATTTATTCACGGCTCCTGGTTTATTCGTGCCCAATATGCATAGTTCAAAAAATCGTAAAGTAAAACTCATAATATTCACGATTTCATGGTACGATTTTCACAATTTCCGGATTACTTTTTCTGTATATTTACCATATCGTGCCACTGGGGGCACATATCGGAATTGACAAGGGAGCCTGTTTTGTTAAAAAACGGAGGACATTTTATGTGATGCCAATGTACCCTGGCCCCACCTGGCCACTATGAACCGGTCACCGGTTACCGGTGGTCACTGGGGACATTTTGGAATGTGCAAGGAACCCTGTCATGTGACATATCAAAATTCATGAAATTCAAATCTTTGGCCATTTTATGTGATGCCAATGTAATCTGGCCCCACCTGGCCACTTTGGAACCGGTCACTGGTTACCGGTGGTCACTGGGGACATTTCGGAATGTGCAAGGAACCCTGTCATGTGACATATCAAAATTCATGAAATTTAAAACTGTGGCCATTTTATGTGATGCCAATGTAATCTGGCCCCACCCGGCCACTTTGGAACCGGTCACCGATTACCGGTGGTCACTGGGGACATTTCGGAATGTGCAAGGAACCCTGTCATGTAACATATCAAAATTCATGAAATTCAAATCTTTGGCCATTTTATGTGATGCCAATGTAATCTGGCCCCACCTGGCCACTTTGGAACCGGTCACCGGTTACCGGTGGTCACTGGGGACATTTCGGAATGTGCAAGGAACCCTGTCATGTGACATATCAAAATTCATGAAATTCAAATCTTTGGCCATTTTATGTGATGCCAATGTAATCTGGCCCCACCTGGCCACTTTGGAACCGCTCACCGGTTACCGGTGGTCACTGGGGCCATTTCGGAATGTGCAAGGAACCCTGTCATGTAACATATCAAAATTCATGAAATTCAAATCTTTGGCCATTTTATGTGATGCCAATGTAATCTGGCCCCACCTGGCCACTTTGGAACCGGTCACCGGTTACCGGTGGTCACTGGGGACATTTTGGAATGTGCAAGGAACCCTGTCATGTGACATATCAAAATTCATGAAATTCAAATCTTTGGCCATTTTATGTGATGCCAATGTAATCTGGCCCCACCCGGCCACTTTGGAACCGGTCACCGATTACCGGTGGTCACTGGGGACATTTCGGAATGTGCAAGGAACCCAGCCATGTGACATATCAAAATTCATGAAATTCAAATCTTTGGCCATTTTATGTGATGCCAATGTAATCTGGCCCCACCTGGCCACTTTGGAACCGGTCACCGGTTACCGGTGGTCACTGGGGACATTTCGGAATGTGCAAGGAACCCTGTCATGTAACATATCAAAATTCATGAAATTCAAATCTTTGGCCATTTTATGTGATGCCAATGTAATCTGGCCCCACCTGGCCACTTTGGAACCGGTCACTGGTTACCGGTGGTCACTGGGGACATTTTGGAATGTGCAAGGAACCCTGTCATGTGACATATCAAAATTCATGAAATTCAAATCTTTGGCCATTTTATGTGATGCCAATGTAATCTGGCCCCACCTGGCCACTTTGGAACCGGTCACCGGTTACCGGTGGTCACTGGGGACATTTCGGAATGTGCAAGGAACCCTGTCATGTAACATATCAAAATTCATGAAATTCAAATCTTTGGCCATTTTATGTGATGCCAATGTAATCTGGCCCCACCTGGCCACTTTGGAACCGGTCACCGGTTACCGGTGGTCACTGGGGACATTTTGGAATGTGCAAGGAACCCTGTCATGTGACATATCAAAATTCATGAAATTCAAATCTTTGGCCATTTTATGTGATGCCAATGTAATCTGGCCCCACCCGGCCACTTTGGAACCGGTCACCGATTACCGGTGGTCACTGGGGACATTTCGAAATGTGCAAGGAACCCTGCCATGTGACATATCAAAATTCATGAAATTCAAATCTTTGGCCATTTTATGTGATGCCAATGTAATCTGGCCCCACCTGGCCACTTTGGAACCGGTCACCGGTTACCGGTGGTCACTGGGGACATTTCGGAATGTGCAAGGAACCCAGCCATGTGACATATCAAAATTCATGAAATTCAAATCTTTGGCCATTTTATGTGATGCCAATGTAATCTGGCCCCACCTGGCCACTTTGGAACCGGTCACCGGTTACCGGTGGTCACTGGGGACATTTCGGAATGTGCAAGGAACCCTGTCATGTAACATATCAAAATTCATGAAATTCAAATCTTTGGCCATTTTATGTGATGCCAATGTAATCTGGCCCCACCTGGCCACTTTGGAACCGGTCACCGGTTACCGGTGGTCACTGGGGACATTTTGGAATGTGCAAGGAACCCTGTCATGTGACATATCAAAATTCATGAAATTCAAATCTTTGGCCATTTTATGTGATGCCAATGTAATCTGGCCCCACCCGGCCACTTTGGAACCGGTCACCGATTACCGGTGGTCACTGGGGACATTTCGGAATGTGCAAGGAACCCTGCCATGTGACATATCAAAATTCATGAAATTCAAATCTTTGGCCATTTTATGTGATGCCAATGTAATCTGGCCCCACCTGGCCACTTTGGAACCGGTCACCGGTTACCGGTGGTCACTGGGGACATTTCGGAATGTGCAAGGAACCCAGCCATGTGACATATCAAAATTCATGAAATTCAAATCTTTGGCCATTTTATGTGATGCCAATGTAATCTGGCCCCACCTGGGCACTTTGGAACCGGTCACTGGTTACCGGTGGTCACTGGGGACATTTCGGAATGTGCAAGGAACCCTGTCATGTGACATATCAAAATTCATGAAATTTAAAACTGTGGCCATTTTATGTGATGCCAATGTAATCTGGCCCCACCCGGCCACTTTGGAACCGGTCACCGATTACCGGTGGTCACTGGGGACATTTCGGAATGTGCAAGGAACCCTGTCATGTGACATATCAAAATTCATGAAATTCAAATCTTTGGCCATTTTATGTGATGCCAATGTAATCTGGCCCCACCTGGCCACTTTGGAACCGGTCACCGGTTACCGGTGGTCACTGGGGACATTTCGGAATGTGCAAGGAACCCTGTCATGTGACATATCAAAATTCATGAAATTTAAAACTGTGGCCATTTTATGTGATGCCAATGTAATCTGGCCCCACCTGGCCACTTTGGAACCGGTCACCGGTTACCGGTGGTCACTGGGGACATTTTGGAATGTGCAAGGAACCCTGTCATGTGACATATCAAAATTCATGAAATTCAAATCTTTGGCCATTGTATGTGATGCCAGTGTACTATGGCTCCATCTGGCCACCTTGGAACCGATTACCGGTCACTGCGGAAGAATTCTGAATTTACAAAGGTCCCAGTTAAGTGATGTTCAAAAATGCTTTAAATTAATGAAAAATACAATCATAAATTTAGTAAAACCAATATTCAAAAACTTGACATGAGCATTTCGGAAACGTTAATTGGGTACCGATCGTCACTATACAAAAATACAACGAAAACTTAAATTAAATACAAAAAGACCTAAGGGATTTCTTGAACAGTCCAGACTCGATTGTCTGATGTACTAATAATAGAATAATCGATAATTCGTATAATAAAGCCATACATTTTTGTCTCATTAATAACTCCAATTACAATAAAGTGATTAATTACAATAAAGGGATTTATTTTTGTTAATGCAGATGATCAAACACTTTAATTTGACGCAAATAGAGTCATTGAGAGTTAAATTGAAAATTAAAAAAAAAAAACACCGAAATTCTTAAAATACTCAACAAATTAAAAATCTTAAAATACTTCAAAAACTCAAACTATTTAAAATACGCAAAATAAATTTAATACTTCACAAACTCAAAATATTTGAAATACGCAAAATACAATAAATAAATAAAATGCTCATAAAACTTAAAATACTTGAAATACTTAAAATACTTTTTTTGTATACTTTATTATAGAGTTTTAAACTCTTTACTTAAAGTAATTAAAATACTTAAAATACTTCAAATACATAAAATAATTAAAATGCCTAAAATACTTAAAATACTTAAAATACTTAAAATACTTACAATACTTAAAATACTTAAAATACTTAAAATACTTAAAATACTTTAAATACTTTAAATACTTAAAATACTTAAAATACTTAAAATACTTAAAATACTTAAAATACTTAAAATACTTAAAATAGTTAAAATACTTAAAATACTTAAAATGCTTAAAATACTTAAAATACTTAAAATACTTAAAATACTTGAAATACTTAAAATACTTTAAAAACTTGAAATATATAAAATACTTAAAATACTTTAAAATACTTAAAATACTTGAAATAATTAAAAAAATTAAAATACTTTAAATACTTTAAATACTTTAAATACTTTAAATACTTTAAATACTTTAAATACTTTAAATACTTGCAATACTTTAAATACTTTAAATATTTTAAATACTTTAAATACTTTAAATACTTTAAATACTTAAAATACTTTAAATACTTAAAATACTTAAAATACTTAAAATACTTAAAATACTTAAAATACTTAAAATACTTAAAATACTTAAAATACTTAAAATACTTAAAATACTTAAAATACTTAAAATACTTAAAATACTTAAAATACTTAAAATACTTAAAATACTTTAAATACTTTAAATACTTTAAATACTTTAAATACTTTAAATACTTAAAATACTTTAAATACTTTAAATACTTTAAATACTTTAAATACTTAAAATACTTAAAATACTTAAAATACTTTAAATACTTTAAACACTTGAAATATATAAAATACTTAAAATACTTTAAATACTTCAAATACTTGAAATAATTAAAAAAAATTATAATACTTTAAATACTTTAAATACTTTAAATATTTTAAATACTTTAAATACTTGCACTACTTTAAATACTTTAAATATTTTAAATATTTTAAATACTTTAAATACTTTAAATACTTTAATACTTTAAATACTTAAAATACTTAAAATACTTAAAATACTTAAAATACTTTAAACACTTGAAATATATAAAATACTTAAAATACTTTAAAATACGTCAAATTTTTGAAATAATTAAAAAAATTAAAATACTTTAAATACTTTAAATACTTTAAATACTTTAAATACTTTAAATACTTGCACTACTTTAAATACTTTAAATATTTTAAATACTTTAAATACTTTAAATACTTTAATACTTTAAATACTTTAAATACTTTAAATACTTTAAATACTTTAAATACTTTAAATACTTTAAATACTTTAAATACTTTAAATACTTTAAATACTTTAAATACTTTAAATACTTTAAATACTTTAAATACTTTAAATACTTTAAATACTTTAAATACTTTAAATACTTTAAATACTTTAAATACTTTGAATACTTTAAATACTTTAAATACTTTAAATACTTTAAATACTTTAAATACTTTAAATACTTGCAATACTTGCAATACTTTAAATACTTTAAATACTTTAAATACTTTGAATACTTTAAATACTTTAAATACTTTACATACTTTAAATACTTTAAATACTTTAAATACTTTAAATACTTTAAATACTTTAAATACTTTAAATACTTTAAATACATGAAATACTTTTAATACTTTAAATACTTTAAATACTTTAAATACTTTAAATACTTTAAATACTTTAAATACTTTAAATACTTTAAATACTTTAAATACTTTAAATACTTTAAATACTTTAAATACTTTAAATACTTTAAATACTTTAAATACTTTAAATACTTTAAATACTTTAAATACTTTAAATACTTTAAATACTTTAAATACTTAAAATTATTAAAATTCTTTAAATACTTTAAATATGTTAAAAACTTAAAAATACTTAAAATATTTCAAGTTCTTGAAATATTAAAATACCTATAAAAAATAATTGCTTAAAATTATTTAAAAGCTTAACAAACTTTAAACACTTCAATTATTTCAAATACTTGAAATACTTGAAAACTTTAAAAACATTTAATATTAAAATACCTGAACAAATGAATATACTTAAAAAATAAATATTTCTAATACTCAAAATATTTTTAATACTTGCAATATTAAAATACCTAGACAAAATTAAATGCTTAAAATTATTTCAACAAACTCTAAACACTTGAAATATTTAAAATACTTGAAATACTTAGATACTTTTTAAAGTCACAATATTAACATACCTGTTAAAATAAAAATTCCTAAATTCATTATCATACTTAACATACCTAAAAATAATAATATTTCAAAAAACTTAAAAGTCTTTACAAAATTAAAGTACCTAAGAAAATTGAAATGCTGAAAATTATTAAAATACGTTATTAACTTCAAATACTTTAAATATGTTAAATACTTTAAAATAATTTGCTTACAATATTAAAATCATTAAAATTATTAACATACTTTACCTATGTCCCCATTTCTAGCTCAAAACAAAGCACCAAAATGTCACTCAGCGCATCCACGAGAACCGATAAAAAAACGGGATTTTTTCGTTTCCAAAACCAAAACAAACCTCACTGTCTGTCACACGCGTAGAATGCTCCGGCAATTGACAGAAAACCGAAATCCCTACGAGTCAAAGCAAAAAAACACGGGAACTGTCTTATGGACCATGTTCCCCTTGATTCGACAATCGAAACAAAGACGCGAGCAAACCGGGAACTGTTCTGTCTCTTACCTTGTTACTCCTCCTGCCGCTCGGCCCTCCTCTTGCCGCTCGGTCCTCCTCCTGCCGCCTGGTCCTCCTCCCGCGCTCGTTCCTCCTCCTGCCACTCGGTCCTACTCTTGCTGCTCGGTCCTCCTCCTGCCGCCCGGTCCTCCTCCCGCGCTCGGTTCTTCTACTGCCACTTGGTCCTCCTCCTGCAGCTCAGTCTTCTTCCTGCTAGCCCTTGGCTCCGTTGCCATTTCCAACGGAACGGCCGCAGATCTTTTCCCGGTTCCGGTGGACAGCACCTCCAAATCCCGGGTCCGCAAATCACGGTCACTTTTACCGGCAAACACAACAGGACGCGACAAGTCACAACACGATTGACTTCGTGGCAAATAAACACGCGGCTGAACTGGCAAGCGAAAGACAAACTTGACAGTTCGAACGAAACTGTTCTTGATTGATCAAGATCACTCGTCATAAACATGGATAAAAATTCATAAACCCATGAATGTTATGCACGAATTCATGCATTTTATTCATGAAAACATGTAAACATTCATGAAATCATGAAAAACATGATTCATAAATTCGCGAATAAAATTTTACGACGTAAAATTTACGCATGCATAAATAATCGTAAAATCATGAATATTTTTCATGAATTCATGAAGTTTAGTCATGACTTCATGAAAATCAGTCATGAAATCATGAATAGTGATATGCATGATTTCTTGAAGGAAAATTCATGAATAATCGTAAAAATATTTTTGCCATGAATTAAATTCATAAATTCGTGCATTTTTATGCACGATTTCATGAATAAAATTCATGAAATCATGAAAGGTATCACGAAATCAGGCACAAAATTATTCACGAATTCATGAATCGAAATTCACGATTTCTCGCACACTTTTTTTTCCGTGTAGAAAGTTTCAATTTTATGCTGCCAATCAAAAACAATATCGGCATAATTAGCTATTGATGCGAAATTGACGCTTGGGTGAAATTGGAAAACCCCATCACTGTAGTGGTGATGGTGGAAAGAAACGTGGCAGTGTTGCCAATTTGTGTGGCCATTTGTAACAGTAGAAGTTAACATTACATTTTTGCCTTTCTTACTAAAGAAAGGTATAGGTTTTACTTTAAGCCAGGACGTCATTTCCATCCTCGTAAATATGTCGATTCAGCGTGAATTTTAATCGGAAAAATCGTCAAAAAATCACACTGCATCGATTTTCGACGCTCTATCGATTCACCTTGACAGAACTCGTCTATCTCGAATCCTCGAATTTTGAGAAAATAAATTCCGTGGAGGTCGAGTGATGTTCGTATGTGGTAAAATTTTGCAAAATTTTGTGTCGCGCCGTTCTCAGCTCCCATAAATCCGATTTCGATTTTTCTGAGTGCAGATGAAAGCTAGTGTGCTGAACCTGGGCGAGTTGCCACGCAAATTTCGAAATATCCATCTGTTTTCGGATGCGGCCAGACTTTTCAACAAAATACACAGTTTTCAAATGAAAATATGGTCAATTTTTTTCATTTTCATATTTTTTATTTATCTCAAAAATTGCATTTTTCGAGCTCTACAACCTCCCAAATTTTCATCCAGATCCATAATCTGGTTCTGGAGTTAGAGCCATTTGATTAACCTACCAAAAGAAAAAAAATCCCTAAAAAAAGGTAAAAGCCCACCTGGTGACCTTCACCAACGTTTTTCATTTCTGATTTTATTCAAAATGTCTTGCTACATTCATAGTACAGACCATGAGTGAGCATCTGAAACAAATTCGACATCGAACGGCAATCCCGATCAATTTTTAGAACGATTTACTTTTTGCCTTTCTTACTAAAGAAAGGTATAGGTTTTACTTTAAGCCAGGACGTCATTTCCATCCTCGTAAATATGTCGATTCAGCGTGAATTTTAATCGGAAAAATCGTCAAAAAATCACACTGCATCGATTTTCGACGCTCTATCGATTCACCTTGACAGAACTCGTCTATCTCGAATCCTCGAATTTTGAGAAAATAAATTCCGTGGAGGTCGAGTGATGTTCGTATGTGGTAAAATTTTGCAAAATTTTGTGTCGCGCCGTTCTCAGCTCCCATAAATCCGATTTCGATTTTTCTGAGTGCAGATGAAAGCTAGTGTGCTGAACCTGGGCGAGTTGCCACGCAAATTTCGAAATATCCATCTGTTTTCGGATGCGGCCAGACTTTTCAACAAAATACACAGTTTTCAAATGAAAATATGGTCAATTTTTTTCATTTTCATATTTTTTATTTATCTCAAAAATTGCATTTTTCGAGCTCTACAACCTCCCAAATTTTCATCCAGATCCATAATCTGGTTCTGGAGTTAGAGCCATTTGATTAACCTACCAAAAGAAAAAAAATCCCTAAAAAAAGGTAAAAGCCCACCTGGTGACCTTCACCAACGTTTTTCATTTCTGATTTTATTCAAAATGTCTTGCTACATTCATAGTACAGACCATGAGTGAGCATCTGAAACAAATTCGACATCGAACGGCAATCCCGATCAATTTTTAGAACGATTTACTTTTTGCCTTTCTTACTAAAGAAAGGTATAGGTTTTACTTTAAGCCAGGACGTCATTTCCATCCTCGTAAATATGTCGATTCAGCGTGAATTTTAATCGGAAAAATCGTCAAAAAATCACACTGCATCGATTTTCGACGCTCTATCGATTCACCTTGACAGAACTCGTCTATCTCGAATCCTCGAATTTTGAGAAAATAAATTCCGTGGAGGTCGAGTGATGTTCGTATGTGGTAAAATTTTGCAAAATTTTGTGTCGCGCCGTTCTCAGCTCCCATAAATCCGATTTCGATTTTTCTGAGTGCAGATGAAAGCTAGTGTGCTGAACCTGGGCGAGTTGCCACGCAAATTTCGAAATATCCATCTGTTTTCGGATGCGGCCAGACTTTTCAACAAAATACACAGTTTTCAAATGAAAATATGGTCAATTTTTTTCATTTTCATATTTTTTATTTATCTCAAAAATTGCATTTTTCGAGCTCTACAACCTCCCAAATTTTCATCCAGATCCATAATCTGGTTCTGGAGTTAGAGCCATTTGATTAACCTACCAAAAGAAAAAAAATCCCTAAAAAAAGGTAAAAGCCCACCTGGTGACCTTCACCAACGTTTTTCATTTCTGATTTTATTCAAAATGTCTTGCTACATTCATAGTACAGACCATGAGTGAGCATCTGAAACAAATTCGACATCGAACGGCAATCCCGATCAATTTTTAGAACGATTTACTTTTTGCCTTTCTTACTAAAGAAAGGTATAGGTTTTACTTTAAGCCAGGACGTCATTTCCATCCTCGTAAATATGTCGATTCAGCGTGAATTTTAATCGGAAAAATCGTCAAAAAATCACACTGCATCGATTTTCGACGCTCTATCGATTCACCTTGACAGAACTCGTCTATCTCGAATCCTCGAATTTTGAGAAAATAAATTCCGTGGAGGTCGAGTGATGTTCGTATGTGGTAAAATTTTGCAAAATTTTGTGTCACGCCGTTCTCAGCTCACATAAATCCGATTTCGACTTTTCCGAGTGCAGATGAAAGCTAGTGTGCTGAACCTGGGCGAGTTGCCACGCAAATTTCGAAATATCCATCTGTTTTCGGATGCGGCCAGACTTTTCAACAAAATACACAGTTTTCAAATGAAAATATGGTCAATTTTTTTCATTTTCATATTTTTTATTTATCTCAAAAATTGCATTTTTCGAGCTCTACAACCTCCCAAATTTTCATCCAGATCCATAATCTGGTTCTGGAGTTAGAGCCATTTGATTAACCTACCAAAAGAAAAAAAATCCCTAAAAAAAGGTAAAAGCCCACCTGGTGACCTTCACCAACGTTTTTCATTTCTGATTTTATTCAAAATGTCTTGCTACATTCATAGTACAGACCATGAGTGAGCATCTGAAACAAATTCGACATCGAACGGCAATCCCGATCAATTTTTAGAACGATTTACTTTTTGCCTTTCTTACTAAAGAAAGGTATAGGTTTTACTTTAAGCCAGGACGTCATTTCCATCCTCGTAAATATGTCGATTCAGCGTGAATTTTAATCGGAAAAATCGTCAAAAAATCACACTGCATCGATTTTCGACGCTCTATCGATTCACCTTGACAGAACTCGTCTATCTCGAATCCTCGAATTTTGAGAAAATAAATTCCGTGGAGGTCGAGTGATGTTCGTATGTGGTAAAATTTTGCAAAATTTTGTGTCACGCCGTTCTCAGCTCACATAAATCCGATTTCGACTTTTCCGAGTGCAGATGAAAGCTAGTGTGCTGAACCTGGGCGAGTTGCCACGCAAATTTCGAAATATCCATCTGTTTTCGGATGCGGCCAGACTTTTCAACAAAATACACAGTTTTCAAATGAAAATATGGTCAATTTTTTTCATTTTCATATTTTTTATTTATCTCAAAAATTGCATTTTTCGAGCTCTACAACCTCCCAAATTTTCATCCAGATCCATAATCTGGTTCTGGAGTTAGAGCCATTTGATTAACCTACCAAAAGAAAAAAAATCCCTAAAAAAAGGTAAAAGCCCACCTGGTGACCTTCACCAACGTTTTTCATTTCTGATTTTATTCAAAATGTCTTGCTACATTCATAGTACAGACCATGAGTGAGCATCTGAAACAAATTCGACATCGAACGGCAATCCCGATCAATTTTTAGAACGATTTACTTTTTGCCTTTCTTACTAAAGAAAGGTATAGGTTTTACTTTAAGCCAGGACGTCATTTCCATCCTCGTAAATATGTCGATTCAGCGTGAATTTTAATCGGAAAAATCGTCAAAAAATCACACTGCATCGATTTTCGACGCTCTATCGATTCACCTTGACAGAACTCGTCTATCTCGAATCCTCGAATTTTGAGAAAATAAATTCCGTGGAGGTCGAGTGATGTTCGTATGTGGTAAAATTTTGCAAAATTTTGTGTCGCGCCGTTCTCAGCTCCCATAAATCCGATTTCGATTTTTCTGAGTGCAGATGAAAGCTAGTGTGCTGAACCTGGGCGAGTTGCCACGCAAATTTCAAAATATCCATCTGTTTTCGGATGCGGCCAGACTTTTCAACAAAATACACAGTTTTCAAATGAAAATATGGTCAATTTTTTTCATTTTCATATTTTTTATTTATCTCAAAAATTGCATTTTTCGAGCTCTACAACCTCCCAAATTTTCATCCAGATCCATAATCTGGTTCTGGAGTTAGAGCCATTTGATTAACCTACCAAAAGAAAAAAAATCCCTAAAAAAAGGTAAAAGCCCACCTGGTGACCTTCACCAACGTTTTTCATTTCTGATTTTATTCAAAATGTCTTGCTACATTCATAGTACAGACCATGAGTGAGCATCTGAAACAAATTCGACATCGAACGGCAATCCCGATCAATTTTTAGAACGATTTACTTTTTGCCTTTCTTACTAAAGAAAGGTATAGGTTTTACTTTAAGCCAGGACGTCATTTCCATCCTCGTAAATATGTCGATTCAGCGTGAATTTTAATCGGAAAAATCGTCAAAAAATCACACTGCATCGATTTTCGACGCTCTATCGATTCACCTTGACAGAACTCGTCTATCTCGAATCCTCGAATTTTGAGAAAATAAATTCCGTGGAGGTCGAGTGATGTTCGTATGTGGTAAAATTTTGCAAAATTTTGTGTCGCGCCGTTCTCAGCTCCCATAAATCCGATTTCGATTTTTCTGAGTGCAGATGAAAGCTAGTGTGCTGAACCTGGGCGAGTTGCCACGCAAATTTCGAAATATCCATCTGTTTTCGGATGCGGCCAGACTTTTCAACAAAATACACAGTTTTCAAATGAAAATATGGTCAATTTTTTTCATTTTCATATTTTTTATTTATCTCAAAAATTGCATTTTTCGAGCTCTACAACCTCCCAAATTTTCATCCAGATCCATAATCTGGTTCTGGAGTTAGAGCCATTTGATTAACCTACCAAAAGAAAAAAAATCCCTAAAAAAAGGTAAAAGCCCACCTGGTGACCTTCACCAACGTTTTTCATTTCTGATTTTATTCAAAATGTCTTGCTACATTCATAGTACAGACCATGAGTGAGCATCTGAAACAAATTCGACATCGAACGGCAATCCCGATCAATTTTTAGAACGATTTACTTTTTGCCTTTCTTACTAAAGAAAGGTATAGGTTTTACTTTAAGCCAGGACGTCATTTCCATCCTCGTAAATATGTCGATTCAGCGTGAATTTTAATCGGAAAAATCGTCAAAAAATCACACTGCATCGATTTTCGACGCTCTATCGATTCACCTTGACAGAACTCGTCTATCTCGAATCCTCGAATTTTGAGAAAATAAATTCCGTGGAGGTCGAGTGATGTTCGTATGTGGTAAAATTTTGCAAAATTTTGTGTCACGCCGTTCTCAGCTCACATAAATCCGATTTCGACTTTTCCGAGTGCAGATGAAAGCTAGTGTGCTGAACCTGGGCGAGTTGCCACGCAAATTTCGAAATATCCATCTGTTTTCGGATGCGGCCAGACTTTTCAACAAAATACACAGTTTTCAAATGAAAATATGGTCAATTTTTTTCATTTTCATATTTTTTATTTATCTCAAAAATTGCATTTTTCGAGCTCTACAACCTCCCAAATTTTCATCCAGATCCATAATCTGGTTCTGGAGTTAGAGCCATTTGATTAACCTACCAAAAGAAAAAAAATCCCTAAAAAAAGGTAAAAGCCCACCTGGTGACCTTCACCAACGTTTTTCATTTCTGATTTTATTCAAAATGTCTTGCTACATTCATAGTACAGACCATGAGTGAGCATCTGAAACAAATTCGACATCGAACGGCAATCCCGATCAATTTTTAGAACGATTTACTTTTTGCCTTTCTTACTAAAGAAAGGTATAGGTTTTACTTTAAGCCAGGACGTCATTTCCATCCTCGTAAATATGTCGATTCAGCGTGAATTTTAATCGGAAAAATCGTCAAAAAATCACACTGCATCGATTTTCGACGCTCTATCGATTCACCTTGACAGAACTCGTCTATCTCGAATCCTCGAATTTTGAGAAAATAAATTCCGTGGAGGTCGAGTGATGTTCGTATGTGGTAAAATTTTGCAAAATTTTGTGTCGCGCCGTTCTCAGCTCCCATAAATCCGATTTCGATTTTTCTGAGTGCAGATGAAAGCTAGTGTGCTGAACCTGGGCGAGTTGCCACGCAAATTTCAAAATATCCATCTGTTTTCGGATGCGGCCAGACTTTTCAACAAAATACACAGTTTTCAAATGAAAATATGGTCAATTTTTTTCATTTTCATATTTTTTATTTATCTCAAAAATTGCATTTTTCGAGCTCTACAACCTCCCAAATTTTCATCCAGATCCATAATCTGGTTCTGGAGTTAGAGCCATTTGATTAACCTACCAAAAGAAAAAAAATCCCTAAAAAAAGGTAAAAGCCCACCTGGTGACCTTCACCAACGTTTTTCATTTCTGATTTTATTCAAAATGTCTTGCTACATTCATAGTACAGACCATGAGTGAGCATCTGAAACAAATTCGACATCGAACGGCAATCCCGATCAATTTTTAGAACGATTTACTTTTTGCCTTTCTTACTAAAGAAAGGTATAGGTTTTACTTTAAGCCAGGACGTCATTTCCATCCTCGTAAATATGTCGATTCAGCGTGAATTTTAATCGGAAAAATCGTCAAAAAATCACACTGCATCGATTTTCGACGCTTCGTCGCCAAGTTGTCAAGTTGAGCTTCGAATACTGGCGCGAGAATGCTGGCGCATATATTTTGAGGCTCGACTTATACTCCTTTGTAGTAGCTTGTCTACCGATGTTTTCTACAACATGTAAGATATCGTAGCTTTTCGGTTTCTTCTGCCCTGTCCGTTTTTGCATATCTGTCCAATGTTTATTCAAAAACTTTTGTGACATAGGACATTCATCCGGCTACAATCAATTTGTTTCCCGTGCGCTCCTAAAAACGCCTAAATGTAGACTTCATTTGTCGTAAGTTTATCTAACAGGGTTCATTGGATTCCAATAGGAGCTTTCCAAGCTTTCATCGTTTATATCGTTTTTAAAGTTTTCAATGCTGGCGACGCCAATGGCTTTCTACCTAAGGTTCTCGCGATTGAGTGTGTAGTGGTGCGGTTGTTGAAAATAGCTATCTCTGACTCTGTCACTTTCTTAGAAGCTTCTTAGGCTAGCTTCCCTGCGGCACACGCGTTTCACCGAAGCTAAAAAACCAAAACCGCGGTGTGCATTGTCAATGGCGCATGGGAAGCTTGCTATGATCGCGTTTGGCATAAACGCTTGTTTGATTATAAACGTACAAGCATATTGTACGATTAAATATTTTCTTTTGGTGAAAATTGCGTTTTTTATTTCTTTTGGAAATCATATCATTTATAATACTTTGCTTTCATCATAAGACTTTCTTTTGTGCTGACGTTATAAATAAACAAAGTCGATGTTATGAATTGAATAAAGTTCTACCATTGTTATATTCTTTAGTAAGAAAGGCTCTGTCTCACCCCAGGTGGGATTAAATCGGGTTTTTTTTAATTCCATTTGTAAAATACCTAAATTTCCTGTTATTCTATGATTTTCATTTAATTAAGTATTTTTTTGAATACATAGCTATTCTTTTTATTTCAATTTTGAAATTTGGCAACAATTTTGCATTTGACTACACAATACCTCGTGTTTTTGTAGGTTAAAATTTCCATCAGAGGGACCCCCATAGATCCGACCATAGGAAATTAAAAAAAAAATGGCAGAACGTTACGCAACCTAAACGATAAATGCTGGTCGAGCCACAGGGTTGGGGCTTCCATCAATAATTAATTCAATTTGTCCCACGGAGCAAATGTGGTGCAAATTAGAGGGCAAATTTTAGCAAAGCTAGAATAAACAACGCGTGCAGTTTTGGCGAGACGTGTTTTTACGATAGTGCAATTAAACACGATAGGCTTATTGTTTTTTTTTTGTGTGATAAATTTTGCAATGACTTAAATGCTGCTCATTTGAAGTGATAAAATGATTTACGGCTCAGAGTGGCTCGTCGGAGCCAGTTTGCTCGCAATAAATCTTCGCAATTATTCACTTACTGAATGAGATATTAAAAAAAGGGGCCATTTTACGATCCACACAATAACTTCCCCACTGTTGATAATTGATAGCGCAACGCTGGCTTTCGCCGCTGGAACTATTCGACGAGAACAGAGTAATCATCATCATACATTGCGATGCATTGTGGTGGTGAAATTTTACGTCGTCTGGCACAAGCATTCCAAAATGCGTTAAAATTCTCACAGAAAGCATTTCGTCTGGCCTCCCCCGTTTTTTTGCATGACAAATTTGAGCGCTTTTTGGAATGTCGGTTGGAATCTTTGGTTGGAATATTTTTTGGGCACTGTTGCAATTTTTAATTTACATTTCATAAATTTCGAAAGGTAATGCAAAAACAAACTAATTAAAACTAAACATCCAACCAAATGCAAATTTAAATAATTATTCCTTGGCAAACTTTTGTCAACCGTGCCCCAACCCGGACTGAACAAATATTTGAACTGTCTGCAAATTGCAATTGTAAACACAACCGTATTGGTCACGTAATCGTGAGTTGGTGGTTCTATTTCGATAGAACCTGGGGATTATGAATTCGTCTGGTGGGCAGTGGTTTGTCCCCAGGACGTACAACACGGCCACGGATTTGGTTTTGGCACGGCCAAAGGCCTGCACCAAATCGCATGGAGTTCGATGATACAGAAGGGTATGTTCAGTAATGTTTGATTAGTTAAAAAATCTTTAAATAAATTAGAAAGTATTTGAATTTAGAATGCAATTCTTTTTGGACATTGGAGTTTTCTTTGAAATCTACTAAAATCAATTTAAGTATTTTTCCAAGGTTTTCTAAAAAGTCGGCCGATATATCTTTTCATTATTTTTTTTTAATTTCAAAATATTTTTTTCGAAAAGATCGGAAAATTTCACGAATGCTTCATGTTTTAACATTGAAAATCGGACCATTACTTGCTGAGATATCGTCATTAGAAAATTGTGGGTTGTTTTGGTGAGACTTAGAAAACTTCAATTTTCGTGTTTCTTTTTCTTAAAGCGGCTGTATCTCAGCAACCCGAGGTCCAATCTTCAATGTCTCTTAGACAATTTTATAGCAAATTTTGTGAACTTTTCAAAAACAAAAAATATTTTTAGAAAAACTCATGGTCACCTTTTTTCAGGGCTGTGGAGTCGGAGTCGGAGTCGGAGTCGGAGTCGGTGGAGTCGGGTCTTTTTGGGGACCCGGAGTCGGAGTCGGAGTCGGAGTCGTCAAAACTCGAACAGCTGGAGTCGGAGTCGGAGTCGGAGCCGACAATTTTAGATAACCCGGAGTCGGAGTCGGAGTCGGAGTTATCTAAAATTCAACAAAAAATATTATTTTTATTATTGTTCATAATTTGTTACAATGCAGGTTAATTCATAAAACATCTTATATTTTTAATTGTCGCATGCACTGCGTTGCCTCTTATTTTAATTTTTTTTCCATAAAGCATTCTATCAGATGCCAATAATGTTCTTGAAGCATTTTTTATTCTGATATTGTAATGCTTGAATTCTTTCACTTCTCACCTATAGACCACTAAATGATACCCACCTATTACTACACTCCTACCCCCTAACTTCCACAGCATGTAGTATACACTCCCCACAACTCAATAAAAATCAATCCAGACAATAATGGTTTTTGATTCAGAACATACCCAATTGTTCCCCGATTGCATAACCTTTTCCCCCTATTTTTCATGTACTCATTCTCAAAAATTCTTAACCTGACCCACCAAATTCAACCCCCCCCACCTCTGACCACCCCTACTCAACCCCCACACCAACATCATTTGCAGTTCCCCCCACCCCCCCCCCACAACTTCCCAGCACACACCCACCACCCTCTACCCCCCAGGCACACCTCCACCCATTTCAAATAACACCCACTTGTTCTTGGACAATCTGAACAAACCCCTACCCCCCCCCAATGCGCTATAACTAAAAACTTCCATCAAATCCCATCCACCCCACACCCCCCCTAATCCAACCAAATCTCCTCCTTCGCACTCAACATGCGCACTTTTCCCACACACTAAGCAGTAAACTTAGTTCACAAGTAACAAACACTCGAAGTTTTCCCGTATATCCATATTTGAACCTGCCCTAACAAATATCAACACCAAGTCGCAACTTATTTAGAGCACATACAACCCTCGAAAGTCCCTATAACCGACTATCCCAACCCCCCCTATACCATCTCTCCACTCCATAATCTGAAAGTGTCGATCCTTGGAAAACCTCCATTTTGACCCCTATCATTGCATATAATACGTTCGAATGAATCTCAAGATCTCAGTTCCACTCGACATCCCACCAGTTTAACCCCCAAGAAAGGATTTAACTTATTTCCAAGCAATTGTTCAACCGGTAGGATTTTTTTTGCGTAACGTATATCCCCGACGCAGCTTGACCTAAAATGTACCAACTTTATCTTCTCCTAAGGCAGCTTTAGGGTCCTTTTGAATATCTGTACCTAGATAATATCTTCTATACCGGAGGCCGCGATCCATTCATCTAGCTCTCGTCCAGGTCAAGAATCAACAAGTATCTGCGCGCCAGCTTTAACTAAAATATATCAAAATCATAAAAATTAATAAATTAACAATACTCCCTGGGTAAAATATTGTTCATGTTGCGGATTTTTGAAAAGGACCCCTTAGGCGTCCTTCCCACGAAGAAATTTTTCAGGTATATTGATTTGCAATAACAATCTCCTTCAGCCATGGCGTGATGTCCATGCACGTCTAATCTAATCTAATCAAACCCTAGCGCAGCCAATCTTTCGAAGGGATCCTGGAGAGTGCTTTAGGTTAGATTACGCCTAGCCTCTTCTTGTCATTTATTAACATTTGTAGTGCACCATTGCATTAGAATGCATTGAAACATCACAAAACGTTAAACCGACCAGGGCTACTGCGTAAAGATTACCGCAGAGATGAGTCGTTGAATTGAATTGAGTTTGAGTACGGGGTGTTCAAACAACAATACAGTTCTGAATCTACAGGGGAGGAAGAAGTGTGGGGACACACCACCATACGCTCCGAGTTTTGGTGATGTCCATGCACGTCTTAAATATAAATCAATGGAGCTTAAAAGAATTGATTCGTTTAAAATTATATTTTTAAATCACAAGTGACTTTGAGAGTCACTGCGCTTCTTATAAATGTCAGCCTAAAAGTGAACAAATTGAATTTATATGTTAATCGATCATAAAGGCATGGTTTATTAAAAAATAACGTTCATTTCTAATAAATTAAATGTAAATTAGAAGTTATGTAAATAAATCCTTATTTACTTACAAAATTGTTCTTCTAAAAATGCCTTCAAAGCTGGATTTTTTTTTATTTCTGTTTTAATAACGTATAAAACTGGTAACCTAGAAACCTTTTTTTCTGTTTTGTAATTCGAACTTATTTTCCTTGCGAAAAACTTGACACTTAGAGAGTAATTAAATAATCCTACTTATCGTTTTTTTCAAGTAATAGCTTACTATTTTTTGAAAAAAAAAAGTGGAGTCGGAGTCGGAGTCGGAGCCAACAATTTGTTGAAAGCTGGAGTCGGAGTCGGAGTCGGAGTCGGCTAGAGTTGGCAGGCTGGAGTCGGAGTTGGAGTCGGAGTCGGTTGGAGCTGCAAGCCGGAGCCGGAGTCGGAGTCGGAGTCGGCTAAACTCAGAAAGCTGGAGTCGGAGTCGGAGTCGGAGTCGCTTAAAATATGATCCGACTCCGCAGCCCTGCCTTTTTTTTTAAAAAAAATCGAAAAACTGCAAATATTTCGCAAAAATCAAACTTTCGGTGGTTATATCTTGAAAACGGAGCCCTTTATCAAAAAATATGTAAAGTATTTTTCGATTAGAAATTCAATTTTACATAAAAAAAATTGCATCAAGTTTTTTTTTGCGTGAAATTTAGATTATTTCCAAAAATCACTATTTAAAAAAAAAATCATAACTCGGCGGCATATTTTTTGACCATGTTTATGGCTCAAAAGTTGTGGGTTTTTGACCCCTAAAACATATCAAAAAATCTCGAAAATCAATAAATACGTATTTTGGGAAATTGAGTTCTTGTGAAAAAAAGTTGATAAAAAAATCTGCAATTTTTTTTCCGTGTACCTATTTTTTTTCTCAATAGTCCTCAACAATTTTCAAAATAAAAATTTGAGGCATAAGAAAAAAAAATAAACTTGCAATCAGAAAATCAGATGTTTCATAAATGATTTTTTTTAAGTGATAAAATCAAGCCTTAAAATTAAAAAGGTCGAAAATTGATACTAACCCTAGTAACATTTTAGGTTTTAAGTAGGCTATAAAACCTTATTTAGGTTGTATGGGGGTTCAGAACCTAATCTAATCTAATCTAATCTAATCCTAGCGCAGCCAGTCTTTCGAGGGCATCCTGGAAAATGCCTTAGGTTGATTAACGCCTAGCATCCTCTTGTCATTTATTAAAATTTGCAGTGCCCCATTGCATTAAATTGCATTGAAAAATCACAAACGTTAAAACGGCCAGGCCAACTGCGTAAAGTTAACCGCAAATATGATCCTTTGAGTTGGATTGAGTTTGACCACGAATGTTCAAACAGCAATACAGTTCTGAATCTACAGGGGAGGAAGAAACGTGGGGATCCCCCGCTCACGTTCCTGTTTGTTTTTAGCAATAAATCGTTGGGAGCACCATGCTAAGAAGGTTTGGTGCTTCAGGACCCTCTGGGATGGGACATCGTATTTCCCCAAATGCCCTGGACACTACTTGCCGTGGTTATAGCGCCACAACTCGCTCAGGATTGTATGGAGGTTTTCAGAACCATGCTAAAACCTGTAAGTTTAAAAATGTTATTTGGTAAGAGACTATAAAAAATATTTTATCAAATATTCATACCTTGTTGGGGTTTGTGTCCCCTATTTATCAAACAATTTCAAAAATTAAAAAGGATTTTTTTTTGTGAAATTAAATGTTTGTGAAAAAAACTATTATTGAAATTTGCATTTTATCAAAAAAAAAAATGCATCTACAAAAATATCTTCAAAGATGCAGATTTTTGAATATTTGTGCATGAACAGCAGTGATGTCAACCATCGCGACGCTCATTTTTGGTTCGCGGCACATTTTTCGTTCATAGTGCTTTTCAGTTACGGAATTCGACAAAATGGTGTTCGAAGCACTTGTATAACTCACCAACAGCAACATTTCTTCAGAACATTGTATAGCTGTAAAATTCATACGCAAAAAGTTACAAGAAGATTTCAGACCGCAGGACCAATGGTTCGCGATGCTTTCGTTTGCCTAACGCATATTTGGTTGTAACTTTTTTTGTATTCATCAAAAGTCAATACTCTGTTCAGCAAAGTTGTACGATTTGGTGTGTTCTACAAGTCCTTCATACACAACTTTGTCAAATTCCGTAACTGAAAAGCACTACAAACAAAAAATGTGCCGCGAACCAAAAATGAGCGTCGCGATGGTTGACATCACTGATGAACAGTAGCCAAAATTGCATGGCATAAACCAATGGAACATTGTTTTTTTTCACAAATAGTTTGAGCCAAATTTAAAAAAAATACATATAAAAGTGAATTTGGAAGCGTGGAATGTAAAAAACCTTTCAGTGAGTTAGTGAATGAACAATTGAATAAGTGACTAAATAAGTGAGTGAAAAAGTGAGCAAATGAGTTAGTTAGTGAAAGAGTGAATGAGTGAGTAGATGAGAACATATATGAGTGAGTAACTGAGGAAATTAATGCTTTAGTGAATGATTAAGTGATTGAATACGTAAATGAATGATTCAATGAGTTAGTGAGTGAGTGAATGAGTGAGTGAATTAGTGAGTGAATGAGTGAGTGAATGAGTGAGTGAATGAGTGAGTGAATGAGTGAGTGAATGAGTGAGTGAATGAGTGAGTGAATGAGTGAGTGAATGAGTGAGTGAATGAGTGAGTGAATGAGTGAGTGAATGAGTGAGTGAATGAGTGAGTGAATGAGTGAGTGAATGAGTGAGTGAATGAGTGAGTGAATGAGTGAGTGAATGAGTGAGTGAATGAGTGAGTGAATGAGTAAACAAGCGAGTGAGTGTGTGTTTGATTCAAGCATTGAAAGTATCCTTTTTTATTTAGAGATATTATTATGATATTTTACAATTATGAATTTAGCTAGGTTCATTACCGCCTTTTCCTAGATCTCAATTTTTGAAACAAAAGTCAGCATTTGAAACAATCATAGCTGTTGTGCTACCACGGAAAATTAAATTAAATTTAATTCAACAGAAAATTATTATTTCGGGTTGTCGAACAATCTAATCGAAGTAATGAAAACAGGATTTTTCTAATTGCAAAAAAAAATTACAAAATTGGAAAAAATTGCAATTTTTTTTTCAGAATTGTATATAAATAGATGTGTTAATATTTTTAAAATGATTATAAACAAACAATTTTATTAATTGAGTTTTGAATGATACGAGTTTTTTATTTAATGTACAATATTAGTTTCTGCGATTTATATGTTTGAATAAATGTCAAAAATTCAATTTGATAATCATTTTGAAAATAATTTCAGTAGCAAAGCATTTTTTTTTTGGCCTTCGTTATGAAGTACATAATTTTTTGTTTATTCATTAAATTTTGATAAAAATTCAACAGATAGAATTATTGCCCAAAAGCCCTGTATGTATTGGAAATTATTTCTTTATTTTTTTTAATTTCAAAAAATTATTAATATAATTCTAGTAACAGCAATGCTCAACTTACCCTAGTCACGCAGAAGGAACAACTTTCGCAGTTTGCTGCAAATCTGCCTTTGAGAAGCAACTCTTCGCTGGTTGCGGGTCGTCAGAGGGTGCAAGGTTCGCCGGTACTTGTATCGGACGCTTTTCCGACCGGCAGGACATCGATGAGCACCCACGCACACAAAAACACTCACACCCACACCCACTTGCACGGGCAATAAACAATATAATGGAAATAATTCCGATTTAATAAATGTGGGTTGCAATTTATGGGATCTCTGCTGGTGAGTTGAAAGTTTCCGGGAGCTGGAAAATTGCTGCCTGTGTGTGTGTGGGTGTGAAGCTGCATCGAAGGCTGGGGCAATTATAATTGTTTTATCTCAACAATAGTTGGAAAGTGGTTTTCTTGGTACAGGAAATGCGTCAGAGATGGATAGATGTGAGCAGCAGCAGCGTCCTGGGCGGAAAACCATTAGTTTTGTATTACGATGGGCACCGAAACGTGTTATCAGTACTGGCTTTGAACTATTGTTTTGCTGGATTGCACCTGTTTTATCGACTGTGAAATGCAGGTGAGTGAGCATTCGGAATTTGTCTCTATCTGGTAATGAAGCATTCTAAGAAATTAAGTTTTCTTTAAGAAACATTTTTTTTTATTTTGTATTTTGTTTTAACTCCTTAAAACTTTTTAAATTACACCGCAACAAACTCAATTGAAATCACCAGTCTCAAAGCCTGTGACTCAGAAAAAAACCGAGTACACTTTTCCACCTTTAAAATATTCACAATTCTCATCCCACAATCCGGTGCAAAAACCTCCCGATCGCATATCCTGCGGCCGGCATTGCAAAATCGTATGACACGCCAGTTATGAATATTTCATGGTGAGAAGTGATCCAGCTTGCATTAATGGAGTGGTGTTACTGCCACTTAACCATAGCTGAAGTGGTGAGGGGGTTCATTCAACTGACGTTTAAAAATACCTGCAATCAACTTCTTCATTTTGCTATTCAAAAGACAACCCTTAAACGTTTATTTTGGTCTCGACATCTTTCACGTGGTTATTCCTCAGAACTTTCCAGCTCGATTACAGCTTTTGATGTCTAGGGTCATGAATTCATAATTCGATAAGAGCAGCGTCCGAAAGCTTGCGGGAAATTTGCGAAAGAAAAGCCAACAATTTCCCCCGCTGCAATCATAATAAAATATGATGTGACTCCATGCGAGTGCCAAAAATCGATCTCCCAACCCCCAACCCCAACTCTCGCACTGGAAGCTGTGTAACACGAAGGTTATTGCATTAGGTCAAACTGTCACGTGTATGTTCCGGACCTGTCACCGTTCCCCCCAGGCTCGATACCGCTGCACTTTATTGATTATTCCCACGTTCGAGGGCCAAATCAGGCGAAATTCAATATCCATTGATGGATAGTGCACATTGACTTGACGTTGACATGATGGTTTCGGATATCGGACCGATGGCCGGGGCGGCTCCCAGGGCTGCTTCCGGAGGATCTGTGTACATAAATAATTGGATCTGGTTCCTAGTCGCGTTGCATCGCCCAAAACAGTGCCATAAAGCGAAATTTTCATCCTGTCCTGGTTTTAGGTGGAGGAGTGTTTGGTGACGGTGACGGCTTTTTTCCCGCCGTGCACTCTGTTTGGGGCTGGGAAATTATGAAACTTCCAGATCGCCGCTGTGACAGCTATCAGTTTCATTTATCTTGATGCATTTACTACACCTTCGGTAGATTGGATTGCACTGCCGGTTAGTAGGAATGTTCAAGTTCCACGATTCCAGACCAGCAGGATCCAAATCAATCCGATCCCATCCGAAAAAAGTGGCCCAAAAATAATGTTTTTGGACGATTTTCTAAGATTAAATTGATTTGTCCAGACTCTCATGTCTCCCATATCAATTTAAGCCAAGTCAAAATACTTTTGATTTTGTGAATAATGAAAATTACACATAAAAAAATCAAATTTACACTACACTGTCTAAAGCTGCAAACATTCTTTTCCGATTCCGTTTCCGATGACTGAGTTACGTATATTAAATTAAATTTGTATAGAAAGTTTATTCCTTGAGCAAGAGGGAGTCTAAAAATGACAAATATTGTGTAGCGTAACATTTGAACAAGCTATTGCAGAAATGTTTTGACATGAGCCTATTAAAGCAGTTGTATTCGTACTTAGTACACATTGGAAAAAGTTTCATTCTGGAAGGCCAACAAATTAATGTTTGAATTCACCAAACTACACCCAGAACTGGGCATCGGCATACGAGAGGATAAAGAGCACGATTCGGTAGTAAAATGGTACTGTGTGCGGACGGAGAGGATACATCCCGAAATCACCGAAAGTACTTTACTCATGGGTTCATTTTCGAAAAAAGTTCATCCTTAAAAAAAAAAAAAAAGTACCGGTACCGAGACTCGAACCCAAGAACTTCGGCATATTGAACCGTGTCTTTGCCGTATGGGCCACCATGGTTCGGTGACTAGGTGGCGGTCATTTGTCCATATAAGCCACTCAATAGGATGAACTGTTCCGATGAACGAATGAACACGCGAGAGGACTATACTCTCGCAAAATAGCACTTTCCTCACGTTTCTTTTCGTGAGGACTATCCCCTCGTTCTTTAACTTTGGGTGCACTTTAAATATGATGGTTATTTGCTGAGATATTTTAATTTGAAAATTGAGTCTTTTATTATTCATCATTTTTATCTGCTGTGTTTCCACAATCAATGGCTCACATTTTTTATTTCCTTAGACACATATAATCTCAACATCTTTGCGTTTATTTTTCAAATTTCTGTAAAATTCTATTCTATTGCAAACTCTATTTTCATTTAAAAAAAATGAATCCAATCTTTTCTAGATGTTTTCAAAAACTGTATTACATTATTTTAGCTTTTGCTGAGCATAGACAAAAAAAATGTTGGCAACAGTTTAAATGTTATTTTTTTCTGATTTCATTTCAACAATTGCTTTGTGGAAGATACCAATTTAATCAGAAAATCGTACTCAAGATAAATACAAATTATGAATTTTCTGATACCATTCACATTACTGCCATGTTTACATTATAAGTTTAAATAAGGCAACAAACTCTCGCTGAGCAGAAATCCGTACACTTAGCCAATATGACCCCATGGTATAATAAAACTGAAAAAAAAGTTCTAAAGTTCATCCAATATTTTGTTAAACATTAAAAAGTTTACGGCGTTTAGTTTTAGTTTTAGTGTCATCATGAAATACCATAAAAATCCGTATGATAAGAAAAAAACGGTACAAAAATGCATGTAATGATCAAATAAAAAATCGTTTTATTATTGAAGTTGTTCAACTTTGGGATAATTAAAGATACCAACGTAAACCGTAGGAAATGTAATACATTTCAGTCAGATTTTATTAATCGCAAAAAAATCAAACTACAAATAATTATATTTTCTACGATTATAACATACAACTCAACATATTTCCATTAAGTAATTTTGTGGCTTGTCAAATACATGAGTTTCTTTTATTTCATTAACCTTTGGTCTTCAGGGGACAGAAAAAACAAAACAAAATGTTCACTGATGAAAAAATACGGTTAATTGACATTTCCCAAAAAAAAAAAACATTCTATTCAAATTTAAGATGTTTTTAAATCGAAAATTACTGCTTTAATTTCTTTGTTGACGATATATCAGAGTATCTTAAAAGTGATTCAAACCAGGACTACTTTTTTTAAAGAGTCAGATACTCATCCGGCCTCTGGAGATTAATTGTCTTCAATTCAACTTGAGCCTCCAAAAAGGCTCGACTTTACAAATTCCAGGGCTGTAGTTTGTGTTTAAATCGAAAACGTTCTCTTTAAATCAGATAATTTATTTATCTCATTTCTTATAGGAATTCATTTCTTATAGGGCTGTTGTAAATATTCTTCAAAGTTCATGTCTTCATGACAGGAGCAAAAAATATTTGTTCACAATACTTCAAAATTGGAAGAAGTTTTGAGTGCAATCAGCTGAAAAAAAGTTTTAAATACAAAAAACATTTGCAACTTTCGATGCAAAAAACAAAGCAAAAAACTTTTTATTCGCAAAACAAAAAAAATATCCGTCCTGAATTGGTGTATAATGCAAAAACTTTTTCTTTGAAATGTTGAGTTTCTGACCTGAAATTTTATTTTTATTTTTGTCTTCCTTCCTTCGACGACATCTTTGAAAAATATTTGCAAAGAAGACTTTAGCTTCTGGAAATCAAGCGACTTAAAATTCCTGTTTTTGGGATTTTAGCTACTCATACTCCAGCTCAGAATTTACCGACTACGATTCCAGATCCTTACAATGATCCGACTCCACTTACTCTGACTTAGCTTACACATAAAAATAATCATAGTAATATTACATCTGGAAAGGGGTACATCTTTTATGTCAGAAAAAATGTGTAATTTTACCTCTGAAAATGTGTAATTTTACCACTATTCTGGTGAGGTAAACTGAGGTAAAATTACATCATAAAAGAGGTAATATTCAACCTTCTCAAATTACAGTTATTATGTACTTGCCATAAAACAATTTAAAACAACTCAAAATAATCCGATATCTGACTAATCTTTAAGGATTTTGAGATAAAATGCATATATAGAAAACCAAATTTATTACACAGCTAAAAAAGTAGTAATCCAGCTGCGTGTAAAAGGCTTGGGTGTAAAGTAAATATTGCATTATTTTATGCAATTTTATGTGATTTTACACCCTGAAATATGTAGCCCATCAGTATGGGAAACCTACCTGACCGAAATGTCAAGCTGATATATGCGTTTATCCATACAGCTTTTCAGCGGTCTGATAGCCGAGTGGGCTAAGGCGCCAGTCCTTACTGATGGTGCTGGGTTTGAATCCCGTCGGTTGCAACTTTTTTTTGTGTTTGCAAAATTGTACATGCAGTGTGTAATATTAAGTGTTTATTTTGACGAAGGTGATGTGCATGCTTTTGCATGCGATTTTACCATCGGATTTTTTGCTGTGTAGTTTAGTGTTCAGTAGTATCTAAATGATTTTTAAAAACTACACAGTAAAAAACGGTGTGCATTTGGTTGTATTACAACGTTAAAGTGTCTAATTTACATGTTTTTAAAAGTAAAATTACACATTTTTTGACATGAAAGATGTACTCATTTCCATATGAAATATTACCATGAAGTTAAAATCTCTCATTGTGATAAAAATAAAACTTATACAATTATACAATAAAATTAACTTTCGAAACTTTTTAAGCACCCCCACCCGTCAACCCACCGCAAAACCGATTGATGAATGGGCTTATTCGTCATTGACCGGGCGGTTGGGTTTCCGAGGTTATTCGATTAGACGCAAAACTGCAACTCCAGTGGGGGTTGGAGCAATCGGGGAAAACTGAACCGGTGGTGACCACTTTTGAGCGACGATCTATGGGACTGGGCAATTCAATTCGCGAACCAAGAGTGTGGGGGTATGAGTCAAAAGTGGGTGGTTTCGGGTTCGAACATCCCTCCAACTAGATTGTATTTGGTTTGCAGAATTGGCAGCTGATTTATTCATGATGGCGAGGTTTGTTAGCGTGATTGTTGGTGGACGGGATTCGTTTTTTTTATTTCATTAACCAGCAGTGAGTCCTGGTTCGGTTGAGGGACCTGGGAATGTGAATCTGAGAGAGAGGGGATGTGATTTACAAGTGTTGTGTCAAATGCAAAACTATCATGATGAATTAGTTATAAGATACAATCGAGTTGAACTGTGGATCTAACTTGCTTCAGCTAAATTATATGAATTTTTAAAATCAAAATTTCTCTACATCCAGGAGTTACCTTCACGAAGCCGTTATGTTCAACTGATCAAGTTTTAAAGTTTTCATCCTTTCCCACGATGCAAAAAATGCCCTCATTCAAACGATTTGCAAAATTCTTCTCACAAGGTTCTATTTTCCCTTCCCGTTCTCAAAAAAACAGAATTCGTCTACGGACCCTCAAGACACAAAAAAGGACACCCAGAAAAAATCTGTTCGATTCTACCAAAAGGTGATTTCCATAATACTTACACATTCCATTTCCATAATAAAGGTTGAAGATGACTGCGGCTGGCACTTTGAATCATCACCTTTCTGGCAGTTTCACCCCAAATATCTCCCCTCATTTTCTCAACCAAAACCGACAAAAAAAAGTTTATTTTTCTAAGCAGACGTGCCTTTGTCACCATGTTCGATGATCGGATTTTGTACGCTTGTTTTTCTTTTTCTTCTCTCAAGGAAAAAGGATAACAAGTGTTTATATCTGGACGATTTTCGTTTCCCTCCGGGTCCTCGTTAGGGTGACATTCAGCGCCACGTGCTTGTTCATAATTTTCCACCTCTGGAGGTTGTAAATTTCTGGAAAAACCCTGCGGGGGGTCGTACCCAGTGAACAGCGAAAAGGTTGGAACTTCCTCGAGGAAGGAAGCGAGATCTACGCAGCATCCGTTGAGAGGGGTTAGGAAGATTCAGGATGTTTTTCCACGCTTTGGTTCTACTTCTAGTGACAGCATTAAACTAAATTTATAATCATCCCTAACGCGTGCGTGTGAAGCACATAGTGGAAGGAGCAACACTTTGGTTGCGTGGTTTATTTAGTGGCGCAGAATAGCTTGGAAGTCGTTTGCGGAGGCCACCCGGGGTGAAAATGGGGACTGGGTTGAATAAGAGGTTTGTTTACTCTATTTTAGGTGAAATTTGTTGAAAAATTGGAAAATAAAATCAAAAGAAAAATGTAAAAAACACCATTAAAAAAAATTATTTGATCGGGCAAATTCCAAAAACAAACTTGAAAAAAAAATTCAAACTGCATTGAAAAATGATATTTTTAAAAAGAAAACTTGGTTTTAAGGATTGTTCTATTTTTCTGTGACTTTGCCAATGTATTTTCTGGGGTCAACTTTGGTCGTGTTTTTTTAACAACTGTCCCTTACTACCAAAAACGGCAAGTAGGCAAAGGTTAACATTTGATTAGGCCTTAAAATACAACATAAACAAGATTAAAAATATATTAATACAATAAAAAAATTTAAAAAAAAACACTTAATGAGAAAAGTCACAAAAAAAATAAAAAAAATGTTGCTCAAAGTTTTCTCATGAACACTAAAAAAAAAGACTCGAAAAAAGGACTGTAGAGGAATGTATTCGGACATAATGGCTGTGGCAGCTTGATGGAGCTGGGCTTGATAAAGTTGTTCACAGAACTCCAGGAAGAATTTTTCAATAATTTTTTTTTTAACGAAAATACGAAAATGTTACATTTTTTTTTTCAATAATCCTGACAAATAGTTTTGATTTTCTATAATAAAACGATTTTGAATCTGACTACTTTCTTTGAACAATTTCGTTTTTTTTCAGTAGGTGTAGAAAATGTTTCATATTTCCTTCAAAATAAGTTTCAATAGTTATAAACTTAATAATTCATAATTAAAATATTTTAATGATGTACATCAAGCTTAAATTAAACTTCATTTTGCCTTTCCTTGTATTTTTTAGTTATCGAGGTTGTTAACGATATTTTCATCGGTGATAACCGACAATAACTAATTTTAAGTAACCTTGTAAACAGAACATATTCAATCAACATATTCTCAGACTTTGAAAGGTTTTATTGAGAACTTTTCTTTCAAAAGAATAAAAATGATAAAGCTTACGAAAAATACCGTTTTTTTTCAAATACGAAAATTTTAATTAACTTCAATATGGGTAGCAAATGACGCCAAATTTTGTAACAATTTTCATTACATCAGGGTTTGAGGGTAAAATATTAAAATTTTATACAAAATACCGTGTTTGAAAAAAAACATAAATTTGCAATATGAGTATCAATAGCATTTTTTTTTGTGGATTTTTTCAATCGCAATCAGATAAACACAATAGCATTTTTTTTTGAAAATTCTTAAATTGAATTATGGGTTAACAACGACGCTATTTTTTGTTGATTTTTACTAAACCCGAGTTCTTATTGTTAAGTACTAATATTTTCACAAAAAAAGGATTTTGTTAAATGAAAACTTTTTTTTATAATTTGCAGTATAGCTATTAAACGAGACCAAATTTCGAACAGATTTTCGCTCAAACAGAATTTTTAGTGTAAAATATTTAAATTTTCACAAAATTTCGTAATTTTGAAAAAACTTTTACTTTCATAATTTACAGTATATAAATATCGAACGACGAAAAATTGTGTATGGATTTATAGTAATCTTGAGTTTTTAGCGTAAAATATCTCAATAAATGTGGAAAAATCATTATACAAGAGTTTCAAGCAGCAAAATATTTGAAAATTGTATCGAATTCCATTCAATTTCCTCCGGTTTACAGTTGTTCAGACAAACATTTCTAAAGGCTCAAATATTCAAAAATACGCCCGCTTAAAGTGTAATTGAATCAAATTTTTTTTAAATGTTTTTTTTTTCGGAAAGATCATAGAATTTCATAAATGTTTTATTTTTAAACATTGAAAATTAAACAATTAGTTCTGTTTCTTTTATGCGCTGTATTTAAGCGATGTCTCTTAGACAATTTTATAGCAAATTTCCTGAAAAAATATTTTCAGAAATGTATAATAATGATCATGATCACTATTTAAAAAAATTGAAAAAAAATCAGTTAAAATTAAACTTTAAGTTAATAGAAGAAAACGGTGCACTTTTTCATATTGTAAAGTACTCTTCGATTGCAAATTTGATTCTAGTCAAAAAATTTGTTTGACTAAAATTTCTAAATTTTCAAAAAAAAAAACATTTTTTTTTCAAAAAATCATAGCTCAGTGGCAGAATTTTTGTCCATATTTCTCTATGGCTCAAAAGTTGCGGTTTTTGTCCCCTAAAACATATCAAAACATTGTAATCAAGAGTTTTTTTTTTTGAAAAGGTCCTATAAGCTATTGTGTTTCATATGTTTATAGGACCGATTGAAAAAAAACTCTAGAAATATAGATTTCATAAAATGTATTTTTTGTGAAAAAAAAATTTAAGCGCCAATTTTTTTCTCTTTTTTATTTTTTTTCTAAATAGTCCTCTTCTCAATAACAACAACTTTTCCAAAACACCAAATCGATCAGGAAATTCCTTCAAAAGATACAGATTTTCGAATATTACGTATCAAAATTGTATGGAGATTTGAATGGGTGAACCAATGACACAAAATGGCTTCTTTGGTCATAGAGAATAACCCCACAAAATTTTGAACAAAATCAAAAAAAAAATAATATAAAGTCCAGTTACGGGTGTGTTCGAGAATTGCTCAGTAATATTTTTATTTAAAACAATTTTGCTTAGAATCTGAAAGGTAATATTGACAATTTTCAAAATGATATTTTAAGACGTAAGACGACTTATGAGTAGAAAGTAGAGTATATTCTTGTATGAAAAGCTATAACAGAAGAGAGCAATTCTCTACCAAATCGGTCTTTTTTCTTCAATTTTATTTTTTGTATTGTCCCGCCCGTGTGGATCAATCGGACCGCGCACTGGACTAACAATCCAGAGGTCGCTGGTTCGAATCCCGCGGCGGGCGCTCTAAAAATTCTTTGTGTAAATATGGGTATTCGGCGCCGTCGCTCATTGCCATACTTTCATACACTTAGGAGACCAGGGCGGCGAAGTCCTTGTAGATAAAAAAGAAGACAATAGTGGTTGGTACTAGCAATGGTGGCCGACAGCTATAAAGTCAACTTCGTTTTTTTTTTAATTTTTTGTATTTTTTAATCCGACTGAGACTTTTTTGGTGCCTTCGGTATGCCCAAAGAAGCCATTTTGCATCATTAGTTTGTCCATATAACTTTCCATACAAATTTTGCAGCTGTCCATACAAAAATAATATGTGAAAATTCAAAAATCTGTATCTTTTGAAAATTTGATGATTTTTTATTTAACTTTTTGTCTCAAAAACTTGATTTGCAAAAAAACACTATTTTTAATTTTTTTTTTTTTTTTATATGTTTTGCCAAATGCCAACTTTTCAGAAATTTTCCAGGTTGTGCAAAAAATCTTTGACCGAGTTATGAATTTTTGAATCAATACTGATTCTTCCAAAAAATCTTAATATTCGTCGCAAAAATTCTTCAACTTCATTTTTTGATGTATAATCAAATTTGCAATCAAAAAGTACTTTAGTGAAATTTTGATAAAGTGCACCGTTGTCAAGTTAAATCGATTTTTAGGTAACTTTTTTGAAAACAGTCACAGTTTTTCATTTTTTTGAATTAGTGCACATGTTTGCCCATTTTTGAAAAAATATTTTTGAAAAGCTGAGAAAAATCTCTTTATTTTGCTTTTTAGAACTTTGCTGCGAAATTTGTATGGAAAGTTATATGGACAAACTAATGATGCAAAATGGCTTCTTTGGGCATACCGAAGGCACCAAAAAAGTTTCAGTCGGATTAAAAAATACAAAAAAAAATCTAATGACCGAAATCTGAGAGAACTGCTCAAGACAAGAAGTTTTAAAGATTTTCTTGAAGAAAACCCAAATTTATCGGTTGCTTTGCCTCGTAAGTTTAAAATTTTAAATTTTTAATTATTTTTTCACCTATTTAGACTTCGAGCTATTCCAACCCTGCTAGATGACACAGATCTTTTGCTGCAATCCCTAACACAACGTGGCACACGCGGAGTCAACCCCGCTGTTTAGAAGCCATTACCTCTCTGGTTGATTCAGCGCGAGTTTCTGAAGGAGCTGTCAACCGTTTTGGAATTCTAGTCCTGAAGCTGCTGTCGTCGTCGTCGTCGCCTTCTTCGTTGTCGCCGTCCGAAGTGTTTTTCCGTAGACAACAATGGCTAGAAAACACACACACACACTTCTCCGGGGAAATCTCGATTCTAATCTGATGAAGGTGACAGCAGGTGCGTCTTACGACTGGCAATCAACCCCGCTCGGTAAGATCCTTGAAAGGTTTGGGTTTGAATTTATCGACAATGGCCAAATCCAACGACACCGCCTTATGGCCATGATGGTCACTTTTGGAGTGTCCTCCCTCATCCACCCCCCTCTTCGGACAGGTCCTTAACGAGGTATGGTGCTTAAATTGAGATTTAACGCGGCCGGGAAAACAAGCTGTGAAGTTGGTTCTGGAACGGAACTATGAGTGACAGGCTGTCAGGAATAGGTCTAAAGTGGCCTTAAAAGTCAACCTTAAAAGCGCTTTTCACGCTAACGCGATATTTGAGAGCTTTTGGTAAATTCTCACCGACTGTTTTAAGTGGGAAATGTTAAGTTGCACGGTGTGTTTTTCATGTGTTTTTTTTTTACAGATAATATAGCATTTTTTCATTTCTTTAATTTTTTATCGTAAAATATAAATTAAATTTCGTTATTCAACGAATAAAAAAATTTAAAAAAAACTCCTTGTCCTCAAAGTGACGTTGTACCGAGTGAAACAGATTTTCGCCAAGTTAATGCAAATTTAAAACACTTTTCCTCCCTTCAAACCCCAGCACAAAAATCCCTCGGCATGAATATTTCATCGGCAATCCACGGTGGAAATAAATTTTGCCCCGCTTAAAT
>NC_068938.1:62848451-62853451 GCF_016801865.2 Culex pipiens pallens | reverse complement strand
GGTGTTAAATGTACCGTTGCAGCGAGCGTTTCCCTCTTTTGAAATATTTTCATTCATTTATTTTCACGGTCGGTGGCGGCAGCTGCTGCAGGAGGAGGTCTGTGAAGAAATCGAGAATAAAGGGTGAATTTTAATAAGAATGCTTTTGTTACGAAATAACACATGAAAATTTACAATTTACCATGATGTAAAGTAAATGTCATAAAGAAGAACTAAAAGCTCGTTTCTAGACGTCAAGTCGAACCATTTATTAGCATTTAACCATCTATTTTTTTCTCTTAACAACGTGACGACGCAAACGACTTTTGTATGATAATTCGCAAAAAAATCAAAATAGCTTATAGGGGAAAATTCTCGTTTGTTTGGCAGGTTAAGCACTCGCTCATTACTTTTTTACTACCATGCTAAGATGTTATTAATAAGCCAGATGAAAGCTTCAATTTCCAGCCCAGTTTGAAATTTGCGGTCCTTTTTTAGCGTAAAAGATTTAAACATTGTCAACCTTGAGAGAATAGTTTGAGAAATAATAAGGCATTATTATTTTTTTTTTGAAATTAAATATGTCTTTATTGAACTTTCTTATAATAATTAAATTTCATTTACATTCTAGGTGGTATGGCTAAATGCTCTTCATCTTTGTTGTATTTTTCGTTTTATTATTACTGTTCACATTCATTCATTTATTTCAAATTGTTTTACATTTTTGCATTTAATCGAATACATTTGGGAAAAAAAGAAAAAAAAATGACTTTAACAACTAATCCTAACTTAAAACTAAAGTAAAAATTATTTAAATTATTCAAAATCATTAGAACGAGTAAACTATGAACTGTATTTTAAGATGAATGCTCCAAGCGTTCTTACTTGTTCCGCACGAGTTTTGCACCCACGCAGTGTTGTTGTCATCTCGATGAAAATGTTCAGAAGTTCTTGTGGTGAAAACAGGTCACTACTGCCTTCATCCGTTGATGCTGGTTGGTTTTCCCTAGGTTGCTGACTAAAGCCAGGAGGTGTTGTGTTCTCTGCAATTTTTTGTCGCTGATTCAACGGCAATGGCTGCAGATTAGGAACCACTCGAACAGATCCCGCTCCAGGTGACGCCAAAGCAGGAAAATCCACGTCCGTGAAAGTTGGTGGTGTTTTGCGACGATTTGGTTGGTGCCTCGTCGTCGCTTGCTGCCGAATTTTTACAAACTCAGCTCGTTTTGGGCAGCTACGATTCTTGGTAGAATGGTCGCCGCCGCAATTGAAGCATTTCGCTTCGATGTTCTCGTTGATTGTTTCGCAAGCTTGAGTTTTGTGCTCACCTCCGCAGGTTGCACAACGACTCTTGATGAAACAGTTCCTTCCACCATGTCCAAACTGCTAACAGTTCGAACACTGTGTCACGTCACGGTGCACTGGACGATAACGTTCCCAAGTCACGATGATGTTGAAAATTGCCCGAACTGCTTTCAGCTCAGACGGCGTTGTCGATCCTTTCTCGAGATGAACCAGGTACAGTTGATCACGATACTTGATGTCCTTGTTGTGTCACGTCATCTTGAAGACTTCGATCACGTTCAACTTAAGAGTTTTGAGCTCTTCTTTCAGCACGCTCACATCCATGTCATACAGGCCTCGTAGGACCTGTTTCATGGGGCGTTTACCTGGATCGTCATGGCTGTAGTATTCAATCTTTGTGTTATTCAGGAAATCCCGAACGTAGTTGTAATCCTTTCTGGTAGGTAGCAGAATTTTGAGTCCATCAGCACACAAGCGAATGGAAGCTCGTAAAGCACCAGATTTGATAAATCCGGTCAGCCACTTCCGCACCGAGTCCGATGACGATGTTTTCACAAAAATGGGTGGCAACTTTTCCCGTCGTTCAAATTCTTCCTTCTCGCTCACGTCCACAGGGAGGGTAGCAAACTGGTTTCCAGACGAATTTTGAGCGTTCTTGCCCAAACTGCCTGGCTTTGCAGGTAGCGCTTCGGCATTCTTTAGCTTCTTCAAATCTGCCGATCCTGCTGATGAGGACCGCATCTTTTTCTTGCCGTGAGGCATTTTTGCACTTTTTAGCACTTTTTTTGGTGTGTGAGGGACGCACGTCTGACTCGCTGCTCTGTCAACAACAGACTCAATAAGGCATTATTATTCAGCAATTCTCCACGAAAACAGCATGATTCGAAAAAAATGTTCTCCAATCGGACTCAAAATTTTTCTAGAGGTTCCTTAGCCAAAATAATTAGACCCATATTTTATTGTTTGGCCATTAGGGTGACCTACGCCGTGTTAGGGTGGTCCAAAAAATGGATTTTTTTTTCATTTTTCGCAAAAACCACTTTTTTCAAAAAATAATATCTCCGCTACATTTCATCCGATTTTAGCTGTCTTAGACGCAAAAGAAAGATGATTAGTTTGGCTTTTTAGGAAAAATAGTAAGAAGTTTCAAAAATCTAGCTTAACATTTGAAAAGGTCGTATGGAATCTTAAAATGCTGTTTTGAATGTCTCGTGACCAAAAGTGCCTTTGTCTGAATATTTTTATCGGGTTTCTCGGAAAATTTCACATACTATATCAAAAAATGGTGAAGTTATGTTTTCGATACTCTGAGATACGATTTTTTGAAAATAAAAACTGGGTTTTTCGACGAGCCACGCGCAAAAATGGAAAATTGAAGAAAACGGAAAAAAATCACTTTTTTTCACTAAAACTGCGATAACTTGAAAATTTCAGCGCTGACTTATGTTTGTTAGGGTACCAAAATTTTTGTAATTGAAATACGCAACTTTTGGTACCCTAACATGTACAGGTCATCGCTGAAAATTTAAATTTATCGCAGTTTTAGTGGAAAAAGTTTATTTTTCTCATTTTCGTCATTTTCCCATTTTTGCGCGTGGCGCGTCGAAAAATCCAGTTTTTATTTTCAAAAAATCGTATCTCAGAGTATCAAAAACATAACTTCACCTTTTATTGATATGTTATGTAAAATTTTCCGAGGAATCCGATAAAAATATTTTCAGACATAGGCTCTTTGGCCCCGAGATCTTCAAAACAGCATTTTAAGTTTTCATACGACCTTTTCAAATGTTAAAATAGATTTTTGAAACTTCTTACTATTTTTCCTAAATAACAAAACTTATAACCTTTCTTTTGCGTCTAAGACAGCTAAAATCGAATGAAATGTCGCGGAGATATGATTTTTTAAGAAAAGTGGTTTTTGCGAAAAATGACAAAAATTGCGATTTTTGGACCACCCTAACACGGCGTTGGTCACCCTAATGGCCAAACAAAAAAATACAGGTATAATTATTTCGGCCAATGAACCCCCAGAAAAATTTTGAGCCCGATCGGAGAACTTTTTTTTCGAATCATGCTGTTTTCGTGGAGAATTGTTTTATGGTTGACTTAATGTGAAGCTCTTTTAGAAAAGTAGCATCTAGAAAGGAATTTTGTTTAGGACTGTTCAGAAATAAAGTAGTTACGCTTAAGAAAAATATCACCCATTTTTTAAATTAACTTTTTAACACTGGAAATTTAATACTCAAATTCCGTACTTCTGATTTCTTTTAAATGGGATCAAAAAGTCATCTTATAAGCCATAGAGAATTATGGGCAAATAATTTGCAGCCATGTTATAACTTTTTAAAGAAATAATATTTTATTTGCTTTTTAGTCAAATTTCAAAAAAAAAACATTTTTCAAATTTGCAATTGTTTTATGTTTGTTTTATGTTTTATTTGAGGGATACTTTTTTCCATGATATTGCCAAGATATGAAAATATTGCCCCTGATTTTTTTTAATATCTTTTTACAGAGCATTGAAATTTCCTTTGGAACTAGCGGTCCGATTTTTGAAATCAAATATCAAATTTTAAAAGAAATTATTTCATATATTTAACCTTTTTTTTTTGTTCATATTTTCAAAGATTGTTTTTGATGTGACCAGAAAATTTCACGACTGGTTCAATTTTTACATTGAAAATCTGTCGTTTAGTTTCTGAATAAATTGGTCACGGAAAACTTCCATTTTATTGTCTCTCTATTTTTGAGGGGCTGTACCTCATCCGCGAAAAAAAACGAAATCTTTAAGTTTTTTTAGACAATATAATAAGAAATTTTCAATATTTTCAGATATTCAGAAATAGACACTCAATGTGCACCACTTAAAAAAATAGAGATTGAAATTTGAAAAAATCAAATTTAAGGTGGCTATAACTCAAAGATGGATCACTTTCTTTATTGTGGAGTACTTTTCGTTTGCAAATTTGATTTTGCATAATAAATTCATACAAAAAAGGTTTAGTTCGACTTTCGATTTCTTAACGTACATTGATTGTTATTTTATAACTCAGCGGATTTTTTTTTGTCCATTTTTTTGTAAGTCTCAAAAGAACTAAAATATGAAAAAAGAATTTTTAAGCTTCCACTTTTAGTAATAAAAAGTTTATTTAACAAAAAATAGATTTTTTTTCTATAGTGTACCACTTTTTTCTGAATTGTCTTAAACATTACCTACAACTTTGTCGAAGACACTATATCGATCATCAGATTTCCTCAAAGTTACAGATTTTCGAATTCTTCATTAAATTTTTGTATGGATAGCTTCTGAAATTGAATGGAGACTTTTATGATCAAACTATAAACAACAAAATTACTTCTTTGGTCACGTGGAAGACCCCTGAAAGGTTTTAGTTAACAAAATAAAAATTATTTAATTGTCATGAAATTGGGAGTTTCCTTGAGCATTTTGAAGAATAATTTTAAATTTTGAATGTTTTATTTTTATGTATTAAAATTTATATCGATTACAAATTAAGTTTTAAGCAGGCTACAAAAGCTTTTTTGGCAGACTGTAAATTATTATTTGGGCTGAGAAATCTACAATTGGGTCCTAAAATTAAGCTTGAATGTGTGATATATAGTTCACTACGGTAAAGCTTATTTTTCTATGTACAATGACCCTTTGTACAACCGCAAAGGGCTTAAATCGGTTTTAAAAAAAAATACTTCGCGGT
>NC_068938.1:62774568-62848351 GCF_016801865.2 Culex pipiens pallens | reverse complement strand
AAATACTTCGCGGTCTTTTTTGACAGAAAAGGTCCTACTTGACAGCTCATTCCGAGGGGAACATAGGTGATCCATCGAATAATTGTTGTCTTGTCAATTTATTAATTTTTTTGCATTGAAATGAAAACAATTCAGAAATGGTTTTTAATCGTGTTTTTGCCATTGTTCATAAAAATTTACATTGGGCTTTAGGCCCTATTAAAAATTTAAAATCTTGGATATTTTACTCGTGTTTTTACTGGTGTCTTGATAAAAAAAACACGTAAAATCCGGAGCCACCGGTTTTAATCGCAAGATTTCTATCCGAACATTTTTCACTGTTAACCCTTTGTCCAAGTACAAGTTCAAAACAACTTTTTTTATTTTATGTTTGCAAAGCTCAAAGCAACAAAGTTTATTTTACTGGTTTTGATAAAAATATATTATAACAAGTTATGTTCCCAAAACCAGCACCATAAACTCACAGCATTAAAGCTCACCTTCGCTTCCCATTCATGCGACACTCACTCTCACCCAACTCACATCACCCCTCCCACCCACTTCGACCACCCTCTCACATTTCACCCCAAACAAAAAGCCGGCAACTCAAACCCGGCATTTCGCAAATGTAAACAGAGAGCCAAAAACATAAACATCGCTCAATCTATGCTCGCTCTCGAACTCTAAAATTCCGAGCCCAAGCTGGTCGGCGAGCGCAACTGACCATCGCGCTCGCGAGAATCATGCGAACGAATACTCCCCCGAGCGGAGAATAAGAGAGCGACGCGCGTGTTCGCGAATTGCATCGCCGGCGAACCTCAGTTGTTCTTCATCTCTGGCTCGGTGTTGTTACGTGCGTTGTGCGATTTTTGCCAGTTCCGGATTTTTTTTTTTTTTTGAATACGCGGATTTTTCGCCACGAAACTTCAGTACATGGAAATTGAGCGATTGACGCTTTTTGCGGGAGTTAAAGGACGAATTGCGCGCGAGTTCTAGCCGATTTGAGCAAGTCACGCACGATCGCGAAGCGCGAGGAAAGAGCGCAAATCGGGCAGCGATAATTACCGAGAGGCGATCATCGGGGAACTGGGCCAAGCCGACAGCATCGCCGAAGGCGGTTGTTATTGTTTGAAGAAGACGTCGGGCCAAGGAAGAGAAGAGGTTTGAAAAAGCGTTTTTTGTAGAGATCGAGGGGTCCGGTAATTGGTGAGGCCGGGCATATAAAAAATTGGCAACAACCGCCGGCCGCCAACCGTGGAAAGTGAGCATGTGAAGTGGGAAATTATCGGTTCATTTATCGTGATTATAACCGGGTCGGTACGATCGGAAAGGTGTTTACCGGTCCGCCGGGGTATTTGGGGTGAAGAATAAAAGCCGCGGCCACCGGTTGCCGTGCGGCGAGTTCTTTGGGGCGTTCCGTTTTCTCTTTAAACCGTATTAAAAAAAAACTCGTCAGTCGTGTTCAGCGATACGATCAGTCCAAAGAACGTCGAGAGGGTCGATTCTGAAGAAAATCTAAGGTCGATAACAAATTAGCGCAGGAAGTCCACAACTCCCACATAAGAAGACAACAAATGTTTACGTGAGATTGTGTCGTGTTTGCTCCGGGAAGAGTCAGACTGGCAAAGAAGTGATTAAAGTTGAGCAAACAAAACCGAAGGAAAGGGCCAGCAAGGCAAGATTCACGTGTCAACACAGCAAAAAGTTAAGGCTGCCAAAGGATTAGAGCAGTCTTCCCGAGCAAAGTCTGTGAAGAAAGTCTAGCAGTGTGAGTTTTTCGGAGATTCCGACGAGGCAAAAAAGTGTCCTCCTCTCTCGAGAAAAGGGATATCATGTGCCTTTGAGTTTTCTGTGTTTTATGTTGGGTGTATGTTTTTGAGTATAAGTGAAATGTAGGTTTTTTTCCGTGGGTTCCCTTAACGAGAGGACGAAAAAACGACGACAACGACGACGACGACGACGGTGAACAAACATTTTAATTGAATGTCATCAGAGGGATAAAATAAACGAAGGAAGTGAACGAACGAGCGAACGGAGTGGAGCGAACAAAAAATCAGAGCCACGACAGGACGAACGAGCGAGCGATTGAGGAGGAGAGATTCTTTTTTGCTGGAGATTGGAGGACCTGCCAAAAAGTAAGTTTGACTTTTGGGATGCATTCTTTGATGGGGTGCTTTTCGGCGGTGATGAGATTAAAATTGTTTGAATTGTTATCGTTGTTTGCTGTCAAAGCTTTTTTGCAGATTGTTTTTTTTTTTTTGAACTCAAAAATATGAAAAAGGGAATTTTCAAGCAGCTAGCTTTCAATTTGAACAAACAATATCGTAGTATTGACCGTACAACTATATGTTCCCAAAATAAATTTCAGCGAATTTCTTCAATTAATAAATGTTTTGCAAAGCAACATGCACAACATAGTTTCAAAAAAATATCTAGGTGTTACAGATTAATTCCTCTGTTAAACATATATTATTAAACTACGCAAGACAATCGCAAAGCTTTTCCAAATCAAAAGTTCGCCCCTGTTTTGTTTCCACTAGTCATAACATGTCTGAACAATAATATCTGAAGAATTTAATCCAAATATTTTTGAAGATCAAAAAAGTAGTGAAGAAGGTCAGTTATTCGATTTTGATTTCAGTATTGCGAATAAAAACATATAATAATTATTATCACATATTTTTTCCATGGTTAAATTTTTTTTTTATTTTTATGTCCCTCGCCTCGCTGAGCAAAGTTGAAAAATTAAAAATTGAATTTACGAGCCATTGAGTTTACAATGCCAGTTGTTTTGCAATCATCCTGGGCAGACGGTAATAACAAAATCTATACCATTTCAATAACAAATACTGTTAAAATAACAGAAATTGTCATGGAATCTTCTTGTGAAATCCATTTCTGCATAAGAGTTTAATAACAGATTATGATATTATAACAAAATTTGTTATTGGTCTGATATTGGTTGAAAGCCACAACAACTTGAGAATAACAGAATAAAAAGTTATTTGGATGATTGGATTAGTTGTTAAAATAACAGAAAATAATAACAAAGATTAGTTCGAAGAATAACTAAAAATGTTATTTCGACGTCGTCGTGCTATCATGTCGCACCCGCCATTTTGACGTTCCGAGAAAAACGCGTTTTAATGTTTGACCTTGAATAAACCAAAATAAAGCAAGCAATGTAAACAATAACAAACACGTTTTGCTTGGCTGACCATTCTGTGCATTGTCCCGAAGTTTGGTTGAAGGAGTCCCGAGTTATAATTAAAAATGTTTACGGTAGTCTAACTTGTACGTGCGTCAAACGCATCCTGACCTGAAATCCCTTTGCCCTTTGTCGCACTTACATCAATTTTCAGGGAATGACAAGATAGCACGAAAGGATTGAAACATCTTTTATATGTAGAGTGACACAAATTTTCGGAGCTTTTTTGGTTTTCACTGAATATCTCAGGATTGAAATCGAATTTTGGGGATCTGTGAAGGTCAAAAGATGAGGCATTGTGAGCTGCACAAAATGGCGTTCTTAACTCAATTTGGCCCAAAATGCACGTACGACAAGTTAGCACGATGGCGACGATTTGTTTGTTATTACAATAGCAATCCAATAATAAAAAGTTCATTACGACGAATAACAAATCTTGTTATAAATTACATAAAATGTTACTGGCCCAGTATTTTCAAATATCAAAAATGTTATTCTCAAGTTATTTCCGTTTGCTTGGAATAAGTTTCCAAAAAATCTAAGTAATGAAGCAATTTTATTTTTTGCGAAAAATATAGCACGCAAATAACATTTACTTTCATAGAAAAATTGCATTTTTAACCTTTTTAAATATTGCAGTTTTGTTTATAGATTTGATAATAAGTTTACCACAAATTTGAAAAAGATACAAATTGAAGTTAATAAAATACTCTTTTTCCGAAAAATCTGAACATTCTATTTGTTGCCTCTGAAAATCTTATTTTTTGATGTTGTTTTTATTCTGAGTATCTGTGACTTGAATTTTCGATATTATTGATGAAAAATCAATGTACAATCATTTCATTTTTTTTAATTATGTGATCAGTTGAAAAAAATGGGTTTATAAGGTAACACCTACATTAACTAGTTTTTCACCTAATTTAATCTTTGAGAGGCCGATCTCAACAACCAGTTGTCTAATTATCAGATTTCAAAACATTAAACTTAAGGATAATTTATTGTCTTTTTTTTCAAATTTAAGAAAAAAAAATCTTTTTCGAAAATTTTTGGTTCAATTCCAATCTCCAGAATACCACTGCTTTAAAATCAATTCGCTATAACGGATCATTTCTCAGAATGATCCAATCCCCAGAATAAAACATTTGAAAATTTCATGATTTAAAGATATGAATATACCAAATAGGAATGTTTTACAAAAAATAATGAGAATTTAGTTTTAAAAATTATCCTTTATTTGGTAAAATAACAACAAAACCATTTCTTGGGTGTTAGATTTCTAGGGATTGATATTCCAGGAAATGTGGTTGAACAAAATTTAAAACCTGAAAAATGTTCATGAAATTGAATCTTCAATTCCAACTGTAAACATATAAAAAAAAAACTATTTTTTAGGAATTCACCTTTGAGAAAAAACCTTCGTTTTTTTTCAATATAAAATATGGTTTAGTTAGTGATGAAAAAATTACACGATCTTCTTTTATTACAAAGCATTTTTAATCTCATCATATTTTTAAAAAAAATTTGATCACAAATCGGAAATCAATCGGAAGTACAACTGTATGTATAAATAATGTATGAAGCATTTTGTGGTTCTCTTTCCTTAAATTGTTCGAAAGCTACAGGGACAACAAAAAACTAAACTATAAGTTTTAAACCCAGTTCCAAAATAAAAAAAAATAAGCAACAGGTATCACAAAATGCTTTATACATTATTCTAGTTGTGCTATTGTCACACTTTTTCAAAATATCAATTTATTTGAATTTATGAGCATTTTTTTAAAAGTCTTACGTCTATTTCCGATTTGTTTTCAAGATTTAAAAAAAAAACTAGGCATCTTGCAACAAATATTTCTACCCAAGAAATAACATCATTTTACAGGACATATCACGAATTATTCTGATTCGATACTAATGTAAACTTAAGGTTTCTTAACCCGGGACCAAAACTTCATTGTTATATGAATTTCAAAAAGTGTAATAAAATAGTAGTTTATGCAACAAGTTGCAAAAAGAGAATTTTTTCAGCACGAGTCGTACATTTATCCAACGAGGTTCACCGAGTTGGATAAATACGAAGAGTGCTGAAAAAATCAAGTTTTGCAACGAGTTCCATACAACATTTTTTGTAATTCCAAAAAACACACACTGAGTAAAATTTTATGACAAATTTTCATGTATTTTGTCAATAAATCGTTTAAATCAAAAAAAAATTGAAAAGTGTTACTTTTCGAAACAAGTGCTGAAAAGTTCAACTTTTCAGCACCCATTTGAGTGCTGAAAAGTAGAACTTTTCAGCATTTATTGTGAAAAGTGTTGCTATTCGTTTCTGTTATTTTTGGTACAGAAAAGTAGGCTATTTCGTCGTTCAAGAATGACAGGAAAAGTAAGTAGTTTCACGACGGAATTGCAAAAAAACTAGTTTTTACTATAGTTTTATTTTAGTCTCAATACAACAACAAAACTAGCTTCTAAATGAAGTAAAATAAAGATCTATTTTGTTACATTTTTTATTTCAATTTTATTAAATGAATTTAAATTAATTTTCTTGTAAAAAAACAAATTTTGTAAAAAAAACCTTACATACTATGTAAGGAATGTGAGGAAGGTCCCAAACATCCAACAGATTTCAAATAACAAAATTTGGCCAATTTGGGTTAAAGGTGAGATCAGCGGTTATTGCCCCTATTTTGGGCCTAGTACCTAATTTGGGCCTACGAAACGAAACGAAACGATATTTAAGTAGAGATACTAAGTGGATGGCGAAGAAGCCTATTTGTCGACCGTACTTTTTGGTGCTGAACTGCACGTCAAAAAAGTTCGCCACGTGTTTCGGATTTTCAACCTATCGGAAGGTGGATCAAAAACAGCAAATTGAAGGTCAGACCCCAAGAACAATGGACTCAAAACAGGCACAAACGGTGTTTTATTAAAAAAAAAATCAAATTCCTAGAAGTGCATGTTGTTTTTACTCAGAGTCACCCTCACTGACGGTGTTTTATCAAATCCTTGGAAATGTATAACCTTTAATGAAAATTACTCGATACTGCTTGAAAAAAAACATAAAAACACTTTAAACAAAATTTGAATCGACCCTTTGAACCAGATTTCTTGCAACCCCGCCACCTCCCAAATCCTTTCCCCAACCTCATCATTGATCTTCCTCCGGGGCATTTATCTCCACTGACCCCCACCAGCAGCACATAAATTTGGCCGCGGGCGCGAAGAGGCAATTTACTGATTACCCGCCGCCGCGGTTTGCCGTTTTTAGGGCAGGCACTCTAGAACCAGGCACAAAGCCAGCCAGCCAGAGCGCAAAAACAACCGCATCGAAATCCACCCGGCAGCCCGGCGCAGATTACGCGGCGAAATTAGAATTATTCACGATTGATTAGGCACCACTACCTACTCGTTATCGAGCTTTCTTCCGTGGTTCGGACTCGTGGTTCTCTTTCGATCTTGAATTTTTAGGGGGAGGGGTGGTGGTTTTTTCGGATCCACGTCGAGTTGGTTAATTAATTTAGACAGAGTGGGGCAACATTTTTTATTGTTGTTTTGTTTTTGTTCTTGGATCTAAGACCTTCTCGTAACCCTTTTGTTTCCTTTTTTTGTTTTTTTTTTTTCATTTTCTGTTATGCTTTATTTTTCTGATATAATTTTTTTAATTAGCTTAGTTTATTTGTTATCTGTAACTTTATTTTTCTAATCTTTTTCAACATTTCTTTTAAGTTATTTTTTTCAACTCTTGAAGACTTAAACTCGTGTCTAAAGGGTTATGCTTTCTGCCATCCTCAAAGTGGTTTCGATTTAAAGAGCTGCGAACTCTTAGCTGTTACTCGCTTAGCCAAGTTCTACAAACCCCAAGAACACACACCCAGCAAATCCACCAGGCCACCTCTCTATCTTTGATCTTAATGAAATTCCTGTAATTTAAGGCATTTGTTAATGTTGTGGATTCACCACTTCTTGAGGCCTCCCCGACTATTCGGAACGTCGTAACTTATCTTTAGGAGCTTCTTTCTACCACTCGCCCAATGAGTTGGGGCCCCGTGCTATAGACAAGCTTCAATTTGTGGAAATTTGTTTTACAATCATAGCTCGCGGCTATGGTCGACCTGTGCGGAGTTACGAGCTTCGGAAGAGGGGGGGAAGATCACCGGACCGGTGCTAATTGTTTTTTCCTAATGATATTTAAGTAGAGATACCAAGTGGATGGGTGTGGAGAGTTGGAGTTGGGGAAGTCAACGACCATTTAAATACCGCCTTTGGCGATTAATGGCAATCGGACGAACCCCGCCGCCAGGGTTCTGCTCTGGGTGTTTTATATGGGAAAAAGCAATTCAACGCTATCTTGTGGTGATTATTTGGAGCTAAGGGACTGGGGAAACATAAAAACCAATGACTTTCATGTAATCAGCGGTGGATTAGTGTAGAACGCTTTCTGGGTCATTTAAGCTGTTTAAAGATTGATTTGTTTAAATTGTGATTTTTTTTTTCAAAGCTTCAAAAATATTCAATTTCCATTAAATCCTGTTCAAGTACATATTTTCAAACACAACTTTAATCTATACAGCTAATTAATGACACCGTTTTACAGTCCATTAGTACAAATCTGAAAAAGAAGGAGAAAGACCAACCAAGTGAACGAGCGCAAAGAGAGGAGCGAACTCCGGGAAAACTGATAGCCTTCAATTACTGCCGTCGTCCTCGTCGTCCATTGCACACAAAGTTCACAGCTCAGAACATCGTCGTGCTGCACTGCAAGTCAGTGTTCTACGTTATCTCTCTCTCCCTTCTCTGGTCCCGGCCTGATGCTGAACGCTATATTTCATTCATCGATTCTTCGACGATTCCAACTTCACCCATATGTTCAAACTAAGTTCTCCCCTTTCAACTTCTACTTCTTGAATGACATTCCCCCCTTCTACTTCCCAATTCAACAAACCGTCAAAACCTGTCCATCTCTGTCACCCTTCGTCTTCTCGTGTTCCCTCTCTTTTTCTTCTTCGATACTTCAGCTCAGCTCCACCATCCAGGCTCCAGTTCAAACATACTTATGCTGCTGCTGCTGCTGCTGCAAAGTTGTATTAAAAGCTGAACGAACGAGACTGAGAACAGATCAATGAATCGCCGTACGTGGCCTGTGCGGAGCAGAGGACCCGGTCTTCGACGTTCTTTGGTGAACTCGCGGGATGCTGCAACTGCGGCTCCACATCGCAGATAACAATTTCTGCTTGCTGCTCGCGCGTCTAAGTATGTACTTGGCCGGGAAAAGAGGATTGAACCGCTGAACGGGCACGGATGGAATTGCATTTGTTTTTTTTTTTTTCTAAATCATAAGGTTTTGAGAATGATTTCAACGGGATTTTTTTTCAATTTTTGTATTGTTAATTTAAAATTTTATGTCAGTGTTTGAAAATTGTGTAAATTTGAAATGTGAAATATTTGCAGTTTTTAAAAAACTTGTCCATTTCTTAATATTTATTTATGTACAAATAAAAATGTATACTTGAACAAGGAGAGATTGTTTAAGCCTTGTCCAATTGTTGATATTTAAATTTTCGTCCTAACTAAAATCTTTTTAATGAGAACTTACTGGTTGTTTTGAAGCTGAATTTACACACGTTTCACTAAATCCTAACAAATCACCAATCATGACGAAAATAAAACCATCGATTATTGGATGTGCCTCAAAGAGACTTTTCGTGGAAGTGATCAATATTTCAGATGTCATGTTATATTTTTATTATTTGAGCAACTCTCTACGAAATCGGCCGAATTCGACCATTTTTATTTTTTGTATTTTTTTATTTGACTCAAACTTTGTGGGGGCCTTCCCTATGACCAAATATGCTATTTTGTGTCATTGGTTCACCCATAAAAGTCTCCATACAATTTTGGCTGCTGTCCATACAAAAATGATATGTAAAAATTCAAACAGCTGTTACTTTTGAATGAATTTTCTGATCAATTTGGTGTCTTCGGCAAAGTTGTAGGTATTGTTGAGGACTTTTGAGAAAAAAATAGATAAACGGAAAAAAAATTGCATTTTTTTTATCAACATTTTTTTTTTACTAAAACTCAATTTCCCAAAATACGTATTTTTTGATTTTCAAGATTTTTTGATATGTTTTAGGGGACAAAAATCCGCAACTTTTGAGCCATAGAGAAACATAGTTAAAAAATCTGCCACCGAGTTATGAATTTTTGAAAAAATAGTGATTTTTGGAAAAAAATAAAGTTTCATGCAAAAACATGTTTGACATTATTTTTTAATGCAAAATTGAATTTGCAATCGAAAAGTTCTTTAAAGATTTTTTGATAAAGGGCTCCGTTTTCAAGGTATAGCCACCGAAAATTTGATTTTAGCGAAATATTTGCAGTTTTTCAATTTTTAAAAATAGTGACCATGAGTGACCATTTCTAAAAATATTTTTTTTAAAGTTCAGAAAATTTGCTATTAAATTGTCTAAGAGACATTGAAGATTGGACCTCGGGTTGCTGAGATGGAGCCGCTTTAAGAAAAAGAAACACGAAAATTGAAGTTTTCTAACTCTCACCAAAACAACCCACCTTTTTCTAATGACGATATCTCAGCAATTAATGGTCCGATTTTCAATGTTAATACATGAAACATTCGTGAAATTTTCCGATCTTTTCGAAAAAAATATTATGAAAATTTTTAAATCAAGACTAACATTTTAAAAGGGCCAAATATTGAATATTACGCCCATTTAAAATGCTAGTCTTGATTTAAAAATTTTCAAAATATTTTTTTCGAAAAGATCGGAAAATTTCACATTGAAAATCGGACCATTAATTGCTGAGATATCGTCATTAGAAAATGGTGGGCTGATTGGGTGAGACTTAGAAAACTTCAATTTTCGTGTTTCTTTATTTAAGCCGCTGTATTTCAGCAACCAGAGGTCCAATCTTCAATGTCTCTTAGACAATATTATAGAAAATTTTCTGAACTTTTCAAAAAATTATTTTTAGAAATGGTCACTCATGGTCACTATTTTTAAAAATTGAAAAACTGCAAATATTTCGCTAAAATCAAACTTTCAGTGGCTATATCTTGAAAACGGAGCCCTTTATCAAAAAATCTGTAAAGTACTTTTCGATTGCAAATTCAATTTTGCATTATAAAATAATGTCAAACTTGTTTTTGCATGAAACTTAATTTTTTTTCCAAAAATCACTATTTTTCCAAAAGTTCATAACTCGGCGGCAGATTTTTTGACCGTGTTTCTCTATGGCTCAAAAGTTGCGGATTTTTGTCCCCTAGAACATATCAAAAAATCTTGAAAATCAAAAAATACGTATTTTGGGAAATTGAGTTTTAGTAAAAAAAAAAGTTAATAAAAAAATCTATAATTTTTTTCCGTGTATCTATTTTTTCTCAAAAGTCCCAAACAATACGTACAACTTTGCCGAAGACACCATTTCTAAAAAAATGATCAGAAAATTCACTCAAAAGTTACAGCTGTTTGAATATTTACATACCATTTTTGTATGGACAGCTGCCAAAATTGTATGGAGACTTGTATGGGTGAACCAATGACATAAAATAGCTTATTTGGTCATAGGGAAGGCCCCCACAAAGTTTTAGCCAAATCAAAAAATGCATATAAAATCCATTTCCGGTTTTGGCAGAGAATTGCTCAATTGTAAAAAAAAAACTCTCATAGACATCATGAAGTTTTACTTCTGGCATTTTTTGAGATATGATTCTAGCCTAATCGCGATAATTTGGTAACCTTGATGTAAAAAGTGAGAAAATTTAAAATATAATTTTATGTCAACGATTCTAATCTAATCTAATCTAATCGAACACAAGCGCAGCCAGTCCGAAGAAAGCATCCTGGAAGAACTTGTGGTAAGATTACGCCTCAAGTCCTTTCTTGTCAATATTAATGATTACAGTACATCCGAGTTACCCCGAAAATGTATAGCAAAAATCAAAGCGGCCAGGCCTACTGCGTTGCATTAACCGCAGAGACAGATTCTGTGAACGGATCACATTTCATAGAATCATCAGGGGAGGAAGGATGCGTGGACATACCGTACCAAACGCTCCGAAACAGTTGTGGTGTGGTGTGTAAGTGTAAATTTGGTAGATAATAATATTTAGGGGCAAAAGGGGGGGGGGAGGGGAGGGGGAGGACATGTGGATAGGAGAAAAGGAAGGTGGGAGTGGGATAATATGGATATATCATTTGATCAATAGAATATTATATAAAATAAGGGAATAAAATCGTCTATCAAATAATGATAGATAAAATGGATAGATCTCACCAAATCAAGATTCAACACTTCCAGCAGGGTTTGAACTTATCATCAAATGCCACTTGAATTGTAATTCTTCTAAGACTTCTAGACTTGAACAGGACTACGGTAAAGATACAATTGTATGTCAACGATTCGAAAAAAAATCAAAAACAAAATATTTTCGTAATATGCATATCAACCAATTGGAAATTTTATAAAAAGTTTGATAGTGAAGATTTTTTAAATACTCAAATTTTCAACAAAACTTCGTATTAAAAAAAACCTGAATCAACTTGAAATACGTACATGTTTGCGAATTTCTTATATATTATTTTTATAGTAATAGCGTTTTTTGTACTCCTCATTTTTTTTTAAATTACGTATTTAAAAAAAATGTTTCTGCAATATGTGTTGGAGTGATTGGAAATTTTGCCAATCAATTGATATTAATACTTTTTACTAATTTTAGTACTTTAAAAACAATCGGATTTTATGTGTTTTTCATATCTAAAAAAACTGCTGTTATTAACTGTCGAAATATTTGTGAAATTTCATTTGTTTTTGGAATATAAACATTTAATTTGTGTATTTTTCAGATAATACTTGTGTAAAATTAACCTTCAAATTAAAGCGATGACCTATACTTTTTTGGGAACTCACTTTGCTGTAATTGGAAGACGCAACTTTTGGTACCCGAAAAGAATAGGCCATTGATATTCATAAAAAAATCGATAATTTAGTACCCATATTACAAATATTTTGTTTTATTTCATTTTTGATTACAAAACCATCACATTTGGGTATTTTTTCGAGGCTCAAAGTTTTGTGAAAATTTGTAAGGGCACTTGTAAGAAAGGCAAAAACACGCGACTTCCCAAAGGTTATAGTAAGTTTTGATTACGATTACTACCGAAAATCATTTAAAACATCCATATAAAGCTAAAGGAGTACTGCCTTTTTGAAACATAGAAAAAAAAGCATTTTTGTGAAAATATTCATCTACCACTCAGTTTTGATAATGTTGATAAAACATCATTTAACTATAAGAAACCAACATTTCTCACCGTGCCCTTCAGCATGTCACTTTACACTGCTTCCTCTTATTGGTGCAACACCCCAGCCAGCCAACCAGCGAGTCATCCAGCGAGCAGCCACCCGAGCAAGACACAATCGACAGCAGATGTTGAAGAGTGTGCCAAGGCATCAGCTTCAGCAGAATCATCGCAAGCAGCAGCAGCCAGATCCACATGAACCCCGGTAGCTGGCTGCCATCAGAACTCTTCAAAACCAGAAAAAAATGTAAAGGGAAGCACCCACCAATCTCTTGGCAATCTGTTTGATTTTCAGCTTTTTGTAAAAGATGGAATTCAGCGTCTCTTGTTCGCTTCTTGGGCGGATTTTTCGAGAGACTGCGAGGCTTCTGCTTAATTCTTGAATCTATGGCTTTGTCTTTGGGATTGGTTCATTAGTTGGCTCAGCTGTTCTGCGGAAGGGGGAGGTTAAATGATTCGTAAAGTGTTTGCAGGAAGTTGATTAAAGTTGCCTCTTTGAGGGAGGTGTGTCTACTCTTGATTATCTCCACCGTACCGGAATGTGTTCCCATGGCCAAAATTAGCATGTTTGTTTAAGACCTGACAAAATCCCGTCCTAATCGCTGTTTATCCTCTACGCATTTATGAACACCCCGAGCCGAGGGTCTACCATGAATTTTGAGCAGACCACGACACATTTCAGCCAGACCGCAGAGTGATCCTCTCCATAAATTATCCCAAAAAAGTTTGGAGTAAAAATTCCGCAACTCTTCGGCAACTGTGTTAACCCTCAAACTTCCATTTTTTTCTGTTTCATTAGAATAAACTGTGGAGCTTTTTTATATTTTTTAAAACAATTAACCTTAAGTTTATTTAAAAAAATGCGTTAAAACTGTTTTCCAATGATTTTTAAAGATTCATAAATTCAAATGATGAAATATGCCTAACGAAGGTTAAAACTTTTGACTCAAACCCCAGCATTGTCCTCCGGACAAGTTAAACAAAAACAGACATCTCAATTCGGCGAACAAACACAGCCGGCCCGTCCCAGAATAAAGTCACAGCTCATATCAATTCATTAATCATTTAATGGACGGAAAAGTCGAAGGCCCCAACGCTGGAGGACCTCCAGGAAGGTCCACCCGGGACAAAGTCCGGACATGACCTTGGACAGGCTGGTTGCGAGGGAGGACTTGGTTGCTCATAAATTATTCATTCCCTGTATTCATCAGCGGGGATTAAAAAGTGAATCCTTCTTCCGGACCAGGCCGAGCTTGGCCACCAATGAAGGAAAGCTTGGAAAAAGTTTTCTTTTCGGGACAGGGAGGGTGGGGGAAATGTGCTGGAAATAATCTTATCGCGTGTAAAATGAGTGCGCTCGACCGTTAAATACCGCCAGAGCGTCCCAACGCGATGACGATGGTGAACTTGGACGTTGAATGAGAGCTTTTCCGCAAAATGGAATGTCCTTTTTGCAGAGTTTTTCTTTCCAGTCTGGCTAGGAGTGGTTTGCCAGTAAGCCGAAAGTGTGAATTAATCCTTTCTTTGATTAACTTGCTGGAGATAATAATAAAGAACAATTATTGTTCAGCTTTCTCTAGGAGCAATGCTGGTTCCTTGAATTGAATTTGTCTTTCGATAATATTCAAGAAAGCCATATTAAAACTGACACTGTTTTAACCTATCAGTTCAGTCATTACTTGAAAACTGTGCATTTAAAATTAATGATTTTTTTAACGATAATATATGCATTTTTGAACAAGAGCATTTTAAGCTCTTTATAAATTTTTATTTAAAACAAATTATGATCGAGAAAGTTGTGAAACATTCTAAAATCATTAAATGAATTAATCTAAATTTTGCGATTTTTTAAAGTTCGGTTTTGATGTGACAAGCTTTTTATGATTTAGTTTGTCATCAAATTTTAAATGAAGCATGAGATATTCATTTGAAAAAAACTGGTTGTACAATAGTAGTTTATGCAACAAGTTGCAAAAAGACTTTTCAGCACCCATTTCAGTGCTGGAAAGTAGAACTTTTCAGCATTTATTTTGAAATGTGTTGCTATTCGATTCTGTTATTTTTGGTACAGAAAAGTAGGCTATTTCGTCGTTCAAGAATGACAGGAAAAGTAAGTAGTTCCACGACGGAATTGCAAAATAGTAGTTTATGCAACAAGTTGCAAAAAGAGGATTTTTTCAGCACGTGTCGTACATTTATCCAACGAGGTTCACCGAGTTGGATAAATACGAAGAGTGCTGAAAAAATCATGTTTTGCAACGAGTTCCATACAACATTTTTTGCAATTCCAAAAAACACCCATTGAGTGAAATTTTAAGTCAAATTTTCATGTATTTTGTCAATAAATCGTTTAAATCAAAAAAAAAATGTGCTGAAAAGTTCAACTTTTCAGCACCCATTTGAGTGCTGAAAAGTAGAACTTTTCAGCATTAATTTTGAAAAGTGCTGCTATTCGATTCCGTTATTTTTGGTACAGAAAAGAAGGCTATTTCGTCGTTCAAGAATGACAGGAAAAGTAAGTAGTTTCACGACGGAATTGCAAAAAATACTTTTTTGCAATTCCGTCGTGAAACTACTTACTTTTCCTGTCATTCTTGAACGACGAAATAGCCTACTTTTCTGTACCAAAAATAACAGAATCGAATAGCAACAATTTTCAAAATAAATGCTGAAAAGTTCTACTTTTCAGCACTGAGATGGGTGCTGAAAAGTTGAACTTTTCAGCACTTGTTTCGAAAAGTAACACTTTTCAACATTTTTTTGATTTAAACGATTTATTGACAAAATACATGAAAATTCGACTTAAAATTTCACTCAATGGGTGTTTTTCGAAATTGCAAAAAATGTTGTATGGAACTCGTTGCAAAACTTGATTTTTTCAGCACTCGTCGTATTTATCCAACTCGGTGAACCTCGTTGGATAAATGTACGACTCGTGCTGAAAAAATCCTCTTTTTGCAACTTGTTGCATAAACTACTATTACAAGCCACGCGTACCCCACCCTTCCAACCACCGGCCACATCCACAGGAGATCTAGAGGCGGCGAAGAACCAGCCGACACCCTACAACCTGCAGCGTACTACATGTTACCCAAAACCCTAACCCTCCAACGACAACGCGTCAAATGTCACAAAAGCCAACCAAATAAAAAAAAATACCCAAACAACAAAAGCGTCCCAACCCCAAAATCCCCTTCCCCCCCGCCCCAACCAAATTCACCACCAAGTTCATACCGAGGTCTAATCGAAATTCCCCAAAACCCCCCCCAATAAAAACTATCATTGTCCAACCCCCTAGAACTTTAGACTAGACCACACAACTGAACCCCTCCCCCCCTAATGCATCGCTGCAGAAATGAATTAGAAGACTCTTCCCCCACGGAAAAAATTCCCTGTTATCTTTTCTTTTAAGACGCATGGAAGTCCCCAACCCTAAGGGGTCCTTCCGATCCAGATACTGAATAAAACTGAATCATAGACGGGATACCAACCAAATTTAAATGAATGGACAAAACTCACTAGACAAAGACTGAAACGAAAAATGACTCAATCCAGTTCTCATAACAGATCACTACCCCCACGCCCGCCCCCTACGACCCCCTACGCCAAACCTGGCTGGCCCAGAATGCCGTCCCCAGATGTCCAATAATACTGCCCCCCCACTCATATATAAGAAGAGTGTGTGCACTGGAGCATATGACTAAGTAAAAAACCAACCCCCATCTACCCACCACAAATAACCACAATCCCCCACAATCAAAAACAGAATAAAGGCGAAAGGCATTGTAACCAGCAATTAAATAGTATTTTTACATTTGATTTAGGCTTTTCTATAGAACAAGACATGATAGAAGGGCTAAGGAAATTTATAAGGGGACAAATTTGCAAAACGGCATAAACTCGTACCAAAAAAGAAACCCCTCAATTAAAAAAAAAAACAAAATCCAAACTCCGTATGATCTAGAATAACAAAAAATAATGGGATATAACAATAAAATGTACACGAACAGGCCTAAAAACCCCATACTCCCAACACGATAACACTCATCATACCAATAAACCCAAACTACAATCAACGACCCAACGACACTGTCAAAAGATTCCACCCGCCCGCAACATCCATCCCAACCACCCACGATAAACCCCAATGTAAAGGTCCCACGGACCCAAGAAAACCCAAAGCGGAACTGCAGTCTCATGCCCGCCTACCCCCACCAGCACCCCACACCCCCACCAACAATAGCACACGCTAAATACCACACCCCCCACACAGAAAAAAAGTCAAGCCTTGAACGACCAAAGTGTGTAACACCACGTCAACCCCGCCTGCACCCCATCAAACCCGACAACCCTGACCGAGCCTGCGGCGCGGTTATTGTCCGCTTCCTGCGGGGGAAATAATTTCGCCTGGTGCGGGGGTTCCCCTGTATAAAATGATGATCTTTCCAGCTGCCACGGTATAAGCACTGCCCTCAGAGCTAAACATAATCCCAGAGCAATACACGTTATGTATGGCAAACAGGTGGCAGACACCACAAGTAGCGTACTTTATATAAAACTTCCCGCAACACAATCGTAAATAATACGCCGCCCTTCCCCCCTCGTAACAAAATTTCCACGCAAAATTTGAAAATTTTGTATGGAGCGTGACAAGGCCTCCGACCCCCCTACTGCGTTACGTAACAAAAGAACGCTCCCTTGGCTATAATCTTGTAAAAAATCATACTGAGATCAAACAATTATAGTGTTCTTAATTCGGGATGATGTCAGCTATCGATTTTACATGACAATTTTCACAAAAATACATATCTTTCCTGTATTTTGAAAATGCAATATTTCTCAACAAAAAAAAAACTCAAAATTATTTATATTGCAATACTGATATCAAATGATCGGGATTTTTCATTCATTTCGAACGTTGTTATTTTGAAAATAATCAAAACAAAATTAAAACTAGCTATTCAAATACTCAAAAATTTAGTTCTTTTACAATATGGGTATCAAACGATCAGGAATTTTTCGTACATTTCGAAAATTATAACACCATTTTTTGAATTTTAAACATTTTCACAAAACTCCGTATTTTTGAAAAAAAAACTCAAAATTTCATTTTTCCACACTATGGGTATCAAACGATTGGAATTTTTTAAACATTTCGAATGTAATAACAATATTTTTTAAAAATATAAAAAAAATCACGAAACTACGTATTTTCAAAAAATACTCAAAGTTTCAGTTATTTTTACAATATGTGTATCAAATGATTGGGATTTTTTCATACATTTCGAATATGTTTGTATAAGTTTGTATATTTTCGAAAAAAAACACAAACAATCAGTTTTTTTAAACATGGATATCAAACGATTGGGGTTTTTTCATGCATTTCGAAAGTTGAAAAACATTTTTTTTTATGACAAAAGGTCAAATGGAACATCTATTTGCCTGTTTCAAATCCCATTTAGTCTACATTTACTTAGAATAGGTGATTCTAGAAGTAATTGGAAATTGGTAATGCCTATGTAGTGCTATCGAGATCGTATCGTATCTTCTCACACGTTAATATTTGGTTAAACTGGGATAAGGACGCCGTTTTGTGCTCCATTAAAATGTATCTCTTTATGACCATCACAGGTTTCTCAAACTTAATTTTGAATCTGAGATATTGAACAAAAATCATAAAAACGTGAAATATTTTGTTCAACGGAAACCAACATTCATTTTTGATGCAACAGTGACAGGCTCTCACTCAAGATGTAGAGAATCCGTTTCAGAAGCACAACCCGATGAAGCTATATGCGTTCTTCTTGACTTGCGAATGTCAGCGCGATCTTTGCTCCAGACTACTTCACATCGTCCTCGCTCTGAACGACTACTCCGACCTTCCCGAGCTCAGCGCTAAGCGATTCCGATCCCGAGGTTGATGCACAAGTTCGCATCGCGCAACTATCGGAAATAAATTGAACAAAAGTAATTGAATTTATTGCATCGTACCGAATGTGCAGAGTTCTTTCCTTGGATCGAATCGTTTTCTTCAAATGCAGTTTATTCGCCTCGATAAATACTTGAACGACTCAACATTCGACGGTTTGACTTCTTACTTCAAAAGCTGTCTCCAACAATGACAATCTGCGATTCAATTGAATCCACTATTGATGGGAACGTTGCTTTCGTCGTCCTCGTTTGAAATTGAACCAAATTGCAATTTCAGCTGGAATCATCTTTAAATTAAGCGCGTTCATGGTGATGCTTAATGAACTAAATAAATTCCACCTGGCCGCGATTATCCGCGCTTGGTTTAATTCGACCGAAATTGGCTCTCTCAAACCACAAAAAAGGTCCATTTTCCGCGTTTGAATTCCCTCGATAGTAATAAATAACTCAATTATTGGGTCGCAAATACACGCGGACCGCGGATCTGTCAGAAATTTGCACCAGCTCACAAACACAAACGTGGATGTTGCCATTTAAATTTCCCGATAATTAATGATTATGATTCACTCTCATTTGCATAAACAACTTTTTAAAATGCAGATTTTCCCCGAGTTTTTCGAGTTGTTTTTTTTTCGTTGCACTTTTGTGCATCATTGAATGTGTGCTCGCAGTCACGTAAATTACTCGAGTTTCACTTTAATGGTGTCAATAATTGATCATCATTTAACCGTAAATATTATGTGTGAAAGTGTAAATGTGTGTGAGTGTGTGCTTTGTGGATTATGTGGCTTGTTGAAAAGCAATCAATTTGAGAGGGTTTTGTGTGGAGGGTAGAAAAAAATATTATCATGAGAGTTCTGTTTTAGAAAAATTGCACTTTTCCCTTTAATAACATATGTGAAAATAATATGATTTCACTGGGAACAACATTGAAATTGATTTGATTTTGGACGTTGGATTTTGGAGACTTGGAGACTTGGGAGACTTTGGAGATTTTGGAGACTTTGGAAACTTTGGAGACTTTGGAGACTTTGGAGACTTTTTAGACTTTGGAGACTTTCGAGACTTTGGAGACTTTAGAGACTTTAGAGACTTTGGAGACTTTGGAGACTTTGGAGACTTTGGAGACTTTGGAGACTTTGGAGACTTTGGAGACTTTGGAGACTTTGGAGACTTTGGATATTTTGGATACTTTAGAGACTTTGTACACTTTGGATGCTTAGGAGACTTTGGAGACTTTGGAGACTTTGGAGACTTTTGAGACTTTGGAGACTTTGGAGACTTTGGACACTTTGGACACTTTGGACACTTTGGATGCTTTGGACACTTTGGAGACTTTGGAGACTCTAGAGACTTTGGAGACTTTGGAGACTTTGAAGACTTTGGAGACTTTGGACACGTTGGACGTTGGACGTTGGTTTAACACACCACTGCGAAAGAAAATTTAAATCTTCAAGCAAAACATCCAGACAAAGATGGAAGTTGCCACCTTCAAAGTCCCTTTCTAATGCTCGATAGAGTACCTCACCTCGGTTGGTTAGGCACGCACAACTCAATCAGAAAACGAGATAAACGTCAATTTCTACGTTGACGTCGTCGTCCTCATCGTAGTAGAGGAAACTGCTTTCAACGTCACAGAACCCTTCATCTTGAACAAGATGTCCCCGGCCGGAAAACCGATACCGATGCGTTAGGCAGGTTGACAATTTGCACTGTGAAAATTTTGTAAATTTAATGTTAAAAATTAAAATTAAAATTGAAATTGTTTTTTATCTCTATCAACATTACACCAAACATTGTGGTCTAAATTTTTAGTCGATTTTTTCTTACAGTGCACAAGAGTGTGAAACCATGAAATGAAAAGTGTTGAGGTTATGTCTACTCTCGAGGGCCTCCCGAGCGAGACGTTCCAACTGACAAAGAGGAAAGCTCCAGGGGAAAATTCGATGCTCGAGATACCGCTAATTTTATGGTTTCCCCTTACCGAAAACAGCCTCCGGGGGTCCTCCTTGCGAAGCAAAAGTTATGAAACATCTCCCCCCTTTCACTTGAGCCACACATTTTATTGCGTCTTGCGAGATCGGCCAGGCCAGACATTTCTGCAAAACAAATGAATGAACTTTAACTTTCTTGTCATGCTGCCAAGTCTGCCAAAGCAAAACTATCGAACCTCAATTAGATTGTTAGTGTCTGACTTTGCAGAAATCTTGCCGCAACTCTCGAGTAACGGAAAATCACAGCCAAACAAATAACTTTTCCGCAACGTTGGAAAACAGGGTGGGGATGGTGGTAGATAATTTAGAACGCGAAAACTTTTCCACCTCTGGTTGGGCGCGGTCAGGCGCACCCATCCTTGCCAGGTAGGTTGGGAGTACTTGCCAAACGAGGGATTTGGTGGAATCTCGTTTCAAGATCGTGAATCTTGGTTGGACATGGTGGTTACTAGGTTAATAATCTTTCAAAATTTCTCAAATTTTGAGGTGATTCATTTTTTTCCTTAGGTTTAATACTGATATGGGTAGTCTAGATTTAACAAATCATTCTGCGATTTTGAAATTTGTATTTTTTTTATTTTATTTGGAAGAAACTTTATTCAAACATTTCGTACGTCAAAATATTTTTGTCTGCATCATTAGTTTATCCATACAAAAAAATGGAATTACAAGCCATGGTATTAACATCTTAATGAAAAAAAGTTTAAAAATGCATTTTACACCTGCCCAGGCAACTTTGAAAAATATTTGTAACGGCCTTACTGACATTTGAATTTTCAATGAACGTCTTTTTAAATTTTCGAAAATAGTTTTTGCAATTCCGTCGTGAAACTACTTACTTTTTATGTCATTCTTGAACGATGAAATAGCCTACTTTTCTGTACCAAAAATAACCGAATCGAATAGCAGAACTTTTCAAAATAAATGAGTACTGAAAAGTTGAACTAGTTGCGAAAAATAATACTTTTCAACATTTTTTAGAATTTCACTCAACGGGTGTTTTTCGGAATTGCAAAAAATGTTGTATGGAACTCGTTGCAAAAGAGGATTTTGTTCAGCACGAGTTGTGCATTTATCCAACGAGGTTCACCGAGTTGTTGCATAAACTACTATTTTGAGGCATAGTGCATAATGGTGCAAACCTGGTACCAGAAAAATATATATTTTTTTAATGTGAAGTTGAAAAGTATAATTTTTTTTGGCTATTTTCAAAAGCTAAATTAAATTCTTTCATAAAGTGCAATGTTTTGGATTTACAGTCACTTTTAGGTTATATTTTTTAATTTTCTTCATTTCTAGCTTAATTTAAAAAATATGTATAAAGGAAAGCCACATTTGAGAAAAGATGCTTGAAAAGCTGACACAATTTCCAATAATTTTCTTTCTCAAACTTTGAAAATCAAACAATTAGTTATTTAAAAACAACTGCACAAGGAATTCAAATCGATAAAACATAGTTTTTCAGTGTTACCAAAATAGCTTGTAATTTTCATGTGTGTGTGTGTGTGTGTGTGTGTGCAACCAACCAAACGAGACCACGCGGTCGATTCTTACAAATTGAGTTGTTTCCTTGTATTTTTTTTAGATCTACATTCTATACATGCAAACAACTCGCATAGGCATTTGGAAGGTGTTAGCTCTGCCGAGCTTCGGTGACCCATTTCTACGCTGGCTAGCCGAGCGCGAGGTACTTCAGCTTTATCGACAAGCCCCGCCCTGATGAACGTTTGCACCAATAGGATTCAAAAGTTATTTAGAACTTCCGAACCCTTGTCAAATGGACAAGGACCCAGCGCGTATATAGTTGATAGTAATTCCAGTCATAGCTCACCAAGTCGCGAAGGCATAGTGGTTAGCATTTTTGCTTATCAATCCAAAGGACGGGGGATATTTCCTATACTTTCTCGTTGGGAGCAGGTGGGAATCGAACCCAGGACCATTTGCTTACAAAGCGAACACCGTGACCAGTCAGCCACGGCCGCTCCTTACCAAAATAGCTTGTAATTTTCATCTGACGATATCTTGAAAACTAATGTTTCGATTATGTAAATGTAAAAAAATGAAACTTTTGTGAAATTCGCTGATCTTATCACCCAAGTAACATTTTTTCCAGGAGATCTACAAGAGCTCTTCAAGATAGCTACAGCATAGCAGTTTGGACCGCGGTAGGATAAAACTCTCTTCTGGAAAAATATGTTATTTATTTATTTATTTATTTATTTATTTATTTATTTATTTATTTATTTATTTATTTATTTATTTATTCAATTAAGTAACGTAAGAGTTCATGACTTTTAAAATGTTACAATGTTTCAAACTGAGTAAGGTGGTTTTTGTTTAAGCTTCTTGCTAATTTTGTGTTGCTCTCATTCCCTAACTAATTAGTCTAAACGATTGAGTTCTTCTAATAAACTCTGCTTAAAACTCCCAATAGTGGTACACGATTTGGTAGATACTGGTAATGAATTCCAGATGACAATGCCTCTTGCAAACATTGACTGACTATAATATGAAGAATTAAAATTAGGCAACAAGTAGTTTAATGTGCGTGTTTGTCGAAAAGGTCTTAATTTAGAGAACAAGTAATTCGGGTTTTTTTGTGGATATTATTTTCTGTATTGTACAACATGATCTGAATCGATAGAACTGGGCAAAAGGACAACCAATTGGTGATTTTTGCAAGTGGGTTACCCTGGAGTAACGAGACAGATTGTAGACATATCTGATGCATGCATTAAGTGCGATACGAAGTTTGTTGATAGCTGTGGCTGAAGCAATAGTATATAAAAAATCTCCATAAATGAAATGAGGAAATATTAAGGACTTAAAAAGCCTTGTTTTCGTGGCAGTGCCAAAATGTCTCGTAACTAAGTTAAGGCGTTTTAGCACTCCAAAGATTTTACCACATTGACTGTTTATGTGGGCATCCCAATCTAAATCAGATGTAAAGATAACACCTAAATTGTTAACTCTATTTACAAATTCGACCTGTTCGTTTCCAAAAAGTAAAGCAGGACAAACAATAGAAATCGCAATTTGCTAAAAATTATTGCTTTAGTTTTGAACAGATTAATTGGCAAAAGGTTGTGTAAATATTGTAAATATTTAAGAGAGCTTTGTTTATTTTATTTCTTATAACAGACAAATCAAAAACGGAATCAGAACAAAAATAAATCTGAACATCATCAGCAAACAAATGGATTGAGCAATGTTACTTGGGCAATCAAATGAAAAAACGAAGTTGCTTTTGTTTCAAGAAGTATTTTAAAATCTTGCATAAATTATATTTCGAAATAATGTTAAATAATTTGATAAGAATTAAACGTATTTGAAACATAAATAAATCCTTAAACAATAAAATCAAATGATTTTGATCTTATTTTTCTTTTAATTCTCATATACGAGCAGTACATTAAATATTTGTGTTCTAGTTATCAACAATAAGTTGTAGATGCTTTAAAAAAAGAAAATTCGTGTATGTTTTTTTTCAAATCTTTTAAAATAATCAGTTCTTAAAATATGAAAAAGGAGAATTTTCCCGAGTTTAAATATTTTTACGATGATGAGCTGTTCTTTATTTTCTGTCAATTTTTTTTTCTTTGATTTTAGTTTTGGTTTTTCAAACAAGCAATTGTTTCAAAATATAATTAAACTTAAATTCTTGTGCAGTTTAAGAAAAAAAATATCGTTTTTTTGCATTCATCATATTTTGAAAACATTATTTACATGAATTTCTTGGAATTTTGGAAGAACTTTAAAAAAATGAGTAACAAAATATTTTTTGTGTGTTTTTGTATCCTTTCCAGCAACAAAAAGTTACTACTTCAACACCTGAACTCCCAAGCTTGGGAAAAAGGGGGAAATTTTGTATGGAAATTACCATTAAATTCACCTCGAATAGCTGGGCAAGATTTTCCGCTTTCTCAGGGGAGCTCGTTTGGGGAAAGGCAAATACTTCAAGATACCTGGTGGAACAGCTGCTGGGGCGGTTGTTATCGCTTGAAAAAGGAAACTCCTTGAAGAATCAACCTCCGGCTGAGATAACGCCGAAAAATTGTTTAAATTGGAATACCCATGAATAATGATTGGCAATCAGTTTTGCAATTGGAGAGCTCGGTGGTGATTTTTTGCGCGCACAATTGTGAAAAATTAATAAAAGTTTGCGCGCTATCAGTTGTCAGGGCTCAACTTTGACGTTTTTGGTCTGGAGGGTGGCCTATTTGTGCGTACAACCTCTATGGAAGATGAGCACATGTGGATCCAATTGCCCATCAATCATCGTCCAAGTGAGTATTAGTTGAGGAAGGCTGCAAAAGAGATAATAATGTGACTATTTCTAGCGAATGTTTTCAAAATGGCTTTGGCAATCAGTTTTGCAATTGGAGAGCTCGGTGGTGATTTTTTGCGCGCACAATTGTGAAAAATTAATAAAAGTTTGCGCGCTATCAGTTGTCAGGGCTCAACTTTGACGTTTTTGGTCTGGAGGGTGGCCTATTTGTGCGTACAACCTCTATGGAAGATGAGCACATGTGGATCCAATTGCCCATCAATCATCGTCCAAGTGAGTATTAGTTGAGGAAGGCTGCAAAAGAGATAATAATGTGACTATTTCTAGCGAATGTTTTCAAAATGGCTTAGGCAGGAATTTTTAAGATGTCAATATGATTAAAAAAATAAATAAGCTCACTTCAATACAAAATAATGTTAAGTCTAATTCACAGTTATAGAATGGTACAAAGAAGTTGTAATCACACATTTGCATACTGCCAGATTGCGGTCGTACGGCTGCGGAAATGATAAGGGAATCCCGCAGCGACTTGTGGCGGCGCATCGAGGTTCAATATTGTGCGCCTTTATTGCTGATAAGACGACCGCGACCAAATGATGAATACGTTTTCATTAGCTGTCCAGATGAGATGACGGGTCTGAGTCAGCTGCTGTGCTGCGAAATAGCAGCTGGTTGTTTGTTTATTGTGTTATTGCTGCAAATTCCTTGCAAAAATGTTTGTTTTTTAATTGGTAATGTGTTCAAGGCTAACAATAATGGAGTTGATTACTCAATAGTTCATTCTGAAGAATTTGAATTCCATTTGTGTTCTATACGGAGTCTGTACTTCTGTATGTACTTCTTTAAGAATTGTTCAATATAAATTTCAATTCTTGGCATGTTTACTTCTACCTTTTATATGTTATGTGGACCAAGTACACAGATTACATCCGATTGAACTACTCACATCGATTTGCCATACATCTCCGTCGTTTACCTTTATCTCGTATCGTTCTATCGTTACATTTCCTTACTTCTGCTGCCGTGCAATTGTACTAAAGTTTATTGCGCAAAACTGCTCCAACATTTCGATCACCGATACTTTACAAGCAAATCAAAAGAAACCCAACGGAAATCTGGGTCAATCTTGATACTTTTTTCCTTTCCTCGAACAAAAACTCCCCGGAAACGCCCCTTCACAACCATTCTCATCACATCAAACCGAAATCGATAAGCAATTCCAAAGTATCGAGATTAGGATCCCGTGCATTTCCCGTCCCCGTGGCCCCCTCGATGATGAAGGTTCTTTAGGGCCAATATGACGACCATAACCGTTTGCCATTTGCGCCAAACCAATTCCCCACTGAGGGGATTCCGATTTTTTTTTTTCGACAGTCACGTGGGGATGTCTTCATCCTCCCCAGCCACCTTCCTCCCATGAACATGGAAAAGGCGAAACCGCAAAATCCTTAGAAAAACGAAACACGATTCCTCCCCTGGGACGGTTTTAGCTGGCAATCGAGAGACTTCTTGAATCGTCCGAGATTTGTTGGAGATCTGGACTTGATGAAAATTCAAATGTGCTGTGAAAGTCCTCCCGTGATGGTCATTTCGACCTGGATTTCGGTTTCGATTCTTCCTTTGTGGTCATCATTAAGGTGGGGAGTTTCCTTTCGTTTTTCGATTCCGAAAACGACCGCTCTATTGAAATAAACTGCAAAATGAGAATCATTGTCCTCTGAACTGAACGGTCATCCAGTTTATGGCAGCAGCTTTGTGCGGATCTTGTAACAGAGTTCTCAAGACGAAACCGACCGACATTCAATTGAACTGGGACCACCCACCCACCGACAGCTAGGTGATGCCTCGTGCCACCCTTGAGCGCTTCAAGACTTAACCTCAATCCACCCGCGGTGATCCACAGCGGAAAGTGTAATCCTACGTTACGAAACGTTTCAATTTCGCTCGATTCTCGCTGCGTCGTCATTGTAGCTGATCTAGATCACAGATCACTTGGCATCCCAGGGCTCTCAATCCAAGCCTGATCGGATTTTAATAAATTACATAAAGCTCCGAGAGCGAAAAACCGCAAAATTAATACCCTTTTCATTGCGTGCGTGCGATTTCATTCGGAACCTGCCCTGGCCTGGCCTGAAAACTGCTGTGGTGCGGTACAAGTAGATGAATTTCATATTCACCGGATCAGGAGAGCGCGACCGTGAGTCATCAGAAAAATAATAAAAGCGAAGTGTATTTATACCGGGTGAGGAGAAGCAAAGTTGCTTCAAATCAACACGAATCTCTTTACCCCCCTTTTTGGCACGTCAAAGTATTGTTTCTAAAAATATTTATAGGAAAAGTTGAATATTGTTACAGAATAGATTTATCAATTAATGATACAGTAATTCCCAGATTACCAAATGAAATTCTAAAAATGATATCAGATTTGAATGTTTTTTTTAACAGTAAGGCTGTTGCAAATATTTTTCAAAGTTAATGTCGCTTCCCGGAGAAGGGGCAAAGAAAAGTCAAAAAATTAAATTATAATCCACGGTTCCAACATTTTACTGAAAAAAAATCTTATAATTGCAATATACACCTATCCAGTTTTTTGCAATTAAAAGTTTTCTAATCTGTGAGAAAAAAAAAAACTTTTTGGGATTCTGAAGAGGGACCATCCAAACACCACGTGGACACCTTAGGGGAGGGCGGAGGGAGGGGGGGGACCTGAAATTCAGAAAAGTGTCCAAGAGGTTTATGGATTATCCCACATTGGAAAATCATAAATATTCAAAATGTTTAAAATCGAGCCCAAATATGCTGCTAACCCTCAACTGCCCCAATTAATTTTTTCATGTTTTTACGGTAACTTTTTCAATTTTTTGCATGTTTTTCACATTTTATGCTATAAAATGGCACCATAATCATTTAAATTGTAAATAAATGCGTAGAGACATAGTCCGGGGCATTAGAAAAATTACTGCATATTTCTATTTACTTAAAATATAAGAAATGTTAGTAAAAAATACTGCTAAAGTTGACCTCTAAAAAAATCACACTTTTAACAACATTGGCAAAGTCACATAAAACAAATAAATCATCCAACCCATAAATTTTCGAAAATTTTAAGAGTTCTTCTATCTAATGCTTTTTATCTAATCTAATCTAATCTAATCGAACACAAGCGCAGCCAGTCCTAAGAAAGCATTCTGGAAGAACTTTTGGTAAGATTACGCCCCAAGTCCTTTCTTGTCAATATTAATGATTGCATTACACCCGAGTAACCCCGAACATGTATTGCAAAAATTAAAGCGGCCAGGCCTACTGCGTTGCATTAACTGCAGAGACAGATTCTGAGAACGGATCACACTTCACAGAATCATCAGGGGAGGAAGGGTGCGTGGACATACCGTACCAAACGCTCCGAATTATTTGTGGTTGGGTGTGTAAGTGTAAATTTGGCAAGTAATTGTTATTATTTTAGGAGGGGGAAGAGGGAGGAGGAAGGGGGGGTGGAATTTGGATTAAGGACATGGAGGATGGGGTGGGGTAGGAAGGATATTTCATTTGATAAATAGAATATAATATGAATTATCTAGCAAAAAAAATGTTTTTACTTCAGCATGTAGGTAGATTCACTTACAGCACAAACAAATCCAAGAAAAAAAAAACAACAGAAACTTTCTTGGAATTTGCCAATAAAAAATAAATCTAAACCGAAGAAAAACGACAAATTTTTGCCCTTCTATCTTATGTTTTTTAAAGATCAAAAATTGGTTGAAAATGGATTTTTGGCGATTTTTTAAATTGAAGCCCGTCTAAAGCCGGGGTTTGGTTGTAGAGGGTTAATGCAAAAAAAGCATATCAGATTGTTTTCAGTTGATTCGACTTTTATTTTCATCGAAATTTTTATGTTTTTTTTTAAATATTTTTGCTGTCCCCTGTTTTTGCTATTTCAATAATAAAGTAAATTTCAACAGATTTTATACCAGAAATTTGGAAATGCGAAATAAAAAATATACAGAATTATTAATTAAAATCAAAAGTTAGAAAATTCAAAACTTGAAAAACTTCAAAAATTTTAGGTCGAAATTTCAAAAGTTTTAAAAATCTTAAACGAAAAAACCAGAAATTTTAACTTTCAAAACTCTATTTGTTCAAACATAAAAAAATGAAAATTCCAATTATGAATTGAAAAATTTTAAATTAAGAATTTAATTATACAATCATTAAATAATTCAAAATTTTTTTAAATCATATCATTTCATAATTTTATAATTTTAGTTTTAGAATTTAAGAATTATCAATTTATGATAATTCTCTACCAACTCACACGAAATCGGGAAAAGTTGTCCCGAACCCTCTTCTATTTGCGTGAAACTAAGTCCAAAGGAACAACTTGCCTTCAAAACTATTTTTCCCAAAATCGCAAAATTTACGTTGGATTAAAATTGCGATAGTGTTTTCAGAAAAAATGAAAATCACAAATTATTGTTTTAAACTGAAACTAAATTTATGGACAAGTCATAAACCACGTGGTCACATTTTTTTAAATCTTTTCTGGAACGTGGACAACCGTAAATTCTCCTCATTTTTTGGTCAATTCAAAATTTTAAAATTACAATGAATTTTCTGAGCGGCTCGAAAAAAATAGGAAAAGATAATGTTTGAGTTTTGAAAGTGTTTGTCTAATATATTGAAGCTTTTATAGCTTCACCTCACGTTGCCAATTGCTAATTCGATATTACATTTAGAAGCGATTATTGTAATACAAATGTGTTTTTTATAATTTATTTTGATCTGCTATGAAAAAAAAATATTAAAATTTATTTCCCGAGCAGACGGAAATAACTTGGGAATAACATTTTTTGATATTAGAAAATACTAGGCCAATAACATTTTATGTTATTTATAACAAGAATTGTTATTCGTCGTTATTATTTTTTTGTTATTGGTTTGTTATTGTAATAACAGACTAATAACATTTTAAATTATTCTTCGAACAAATCTTTGTTATTATTTTTTGTTATTTTAACAACTAATCCGATCATCCCAATAACAGTTGGCGGTATTCTTCCATAACAAAAAATGTTATTCCAAAGTTGTTTTTGCTTTCAACCAATATCAACCCAATAACAAAGTTTGTTATGATAACATAAACTGTTATTGATCTCTTATGCAAAAATGGATTTTGTAAGAATATTCCATAACAGTTTTTGTTATTTTAACAGTATCTGTTATTGAAATGGCATGAATTTAGTTATTACCGTCTGTTCGGGTTGGGCATTTTTAATTGGAAACTGTATAAAATATAAAGAGCAATTCTCTACGAAATCAGTCTTTTTTCTTTAATTTTATTTTTTGTAATTTTTTATCCGACTGAAACTTTTTTGGTGTCTTCGGGATGCCCAAAGAAGCCATTTTGCATCATTAGCACTGGAACGCCCAACGCATGTCCAACTTACACGGACGCCCAAGCCTCCCAAAAAAGTTGGAACGGTAACTTCAACACGCCCGTTCTCGGGCATAACTCAACCAATCGGGACGATTCTTGTTCCCAGTGATTTGTAAGAATGTCTAGATGATCCTAAAATTTTGCAGAACTTGATTTGAACAAATCTGTAATATCTGCGACCGAAAACATCGTTCCAACTTTTTTTAAACGACTGCCTCCGCGGAATTTTCGGCGATTTTTTTTTTACACGCGAAAAAAAAAAGTTGGAACGATGTTTTTGATCGCAAAAATTACAGATTTGATCAAATTGATTTCTGCAAAGTTCTAGGATCATCTAGACATCCTAACAAATCACTGGAAAAAAGAATCGTCTTGATTGGGTGAGTTATGCCCGAGAACCATTGAGTTGATGTTACCGTTCCAACTTTTTTGGAGCCTTGGGCGTTGGAATGTTAGTTTGTCCATATAATTTTTCATAAAAATTTGGCAGCTGTCCATACAAAAATGATGTATGAAAATTATAAAATCTGTTTCTTTGGAAGGAATTTTTTGATCGATTTGGTGTCTTCGACAAAGTTGTAGGTATGAATATGGACTACACTGGAAAAGAATGATAAGTCTGCCTGTGTGGATCAATCGGACCGCGCACTGGACTCACAATCCAGAGGTCGCCGGTTCGAATCCCGGGGCGGACGCAAAAAATTCTAAGTGTAAATATAGGTATTCGGTGCCCTCTCCCCGTGCCCATACCTTCACACTTAGGAGACCCGGGAGGCGGAGTCTTGTCGCAAAAAGAACGATACACGCCTGTGGATCCGTTGACGAAACCGCAAGGTTTAAGAGGGCCACATTATAAGGTGTTACGTCGATTCCGTTCCGGAAAAGAATGATACACGGTAATTTTATTTTTTTATTTTTTTTGCGATTTTTAATTTCACTTTGTGTCACTTAAACTTGATAAGCAAAAAACCCCTATTTTTTACAATTTTTGATATGTTTTAGAGGACATCAAATGCCAACTTTTCAGAAATTTCCAGAATGGGCAAAAAATCTTTGACCGAGTTATGAATTTTTGAATCAATAATGATTTTTTTTCAAAAAATCGAAATATTGGTCGCAAAAGTTTTCAAATTCATTTTTCGATGTAAAATCAAATTTGCAATCAAAAAGTACTTCAGTGAAATTTTGAAAAAGTGCACCGTTTCAAGTTAAACCCATTTTTAAGGAGACTTTTTAAAAAATAGTATCAGTTTTTCATTTTTTTAAGTGAAAATGTTTGCCCACTCTTGAAATACATGTTTTTGAACAGCTGAGAAAATTCTCTATATTTTGCATTTTAAAAACTTTGTTGATATACCTTTAGTTGCTGAGATATTGCCATGCAAACATTTGAAAACAAGAATATGATGTTTTCTAGGTCTCACCCAAACAACCCACCATTTTCTAATGTCGATATCTCAGCAACTATTGGTCAGATTTTCAATGTTAAAATATGAAACATTCGTGAAATTTTCTGATTTTAACGAAAAAAATTATTATTTTTTAAATCAAGAGTAACATTTGAAAAGGGCAACACATTCAATATAATGCCCTTTTAAAATGTTTGTCTTGATTTGATTTTGGGCACTAATTAAAAAAAATTAAAAACTGCTAGTATTTTGGAAATAGTTACTTGAAAATGGCTTTAACTTGAAAGCGGTGTTTTTTATCAAAATTTCTGTAAAGTACTGTTTGATTGCAAATTTGATTTTACATCGAAAAATGAAATTGAAAATTTTTTTTCGACCAATATTTCGATTTTTTTTAAACAGCATTGATACAAAAATGCATAACTCGATCAAAGACTTTCTGCCCGTTCTGGAATTTTTTAAAAAGTTGGCATTTGATGTCGTCTAAAATTATTAAAAATTGTGTTTTTTGCAAATCAAGTTTTTCTGATAAAAAGTTAAATTAAAAATCACCTATTTTTTCTACGGTGTATCATTTTTTTCAGTGTAGTCCTTATCCGAACCTACAACTTTGCCGAAGACACCAAATCGATCAAAAACTACATTCAAAAGATACAGATTTTTGAATTTTCATAAATCGTTTTTGTATGGACAGCTGCCAAATTTGTATGGAAAATTATATGGACAAACTTATGAAGCAAATTGGGTTCTTTGGGCATGCCGAAGGTACCAAAAAAGTTTTAACTGGATTAAAAATACAAAAAAAATCGAATGACAGAAATCTCAGAGAATTGCTCTAAAGCAATGAAATAAATCAATACAATACAATACAATACAATGATTCTTTTTGCTTACACATTTTGAAAATCGGGCCTGTTCTAACCTAGAATTCAACATGAGCTGTAGATAAAACATAAATTAAAAATTGTACTGACCTAATTTGCAAATTTATAAATGAATAAAATAAATTTAAAAATTCTGGATTTGTGTGGCCTTATAGCTTATCCTTAAAATTAAAGAATCAAAACTATTGTATAATGTTGCAAAACATAAAATACTTGCAAGTCAACTAGGTGAACACTTCAAATTATAGTGGGCTAACAGCCCAGAAATATTTAGCAAAAGAATGATTTCTCCTTCTCCCCCTTGCTTCCCCCATTCGGGCAACCAATCTTCCCCCCTTCAAATTCGCACACAACCAGAACGAATTTAATGTTTCAATTGCGTGATTAAATATTTGCATGATTCGTTTCTTTTTATCTCGCAATGTGGATCAAGCCGGAGCGCTTCGAGGCGATTTCCAACCTTGATGGCGGCCCCTTTTAACCCCCCCTCTCTGTCAAAGTCTCTGAAAGATCTGGTTTTGGTCTGCGTTTTTTTTCGGACTTGATATTTTTTCCCCTTTTGCACGTTATTATTATTGCAAATTAATGATTTTGCAATGCGGCAGCAACCCCTCCCCCTCTTGGATGCAGTTTCGTGGTCTTTAATCGTGGGCCGCCCCCGGGGCCCTGGTGGTCCTCGTCGGGTCAGGGATCTTAATGGGGTGTTCAAAATTGAGTTGTCAAGTCACGCCGCGCCGTGGTCGAGTGTTCTGCAATCTGGGGTACTCAGTTACCTGTGCTCACGAAGTGGTTAGTAATCAATTAGTGATTGAGGGGGTGGAGAAGGTTGTTGGAGAGGGGGACTATTATTGTGTGTTTACAGTGTCATGAAACCACTTAGCTGACTAATTTTGCTGTGCAATGTAGATTTTTTCTAGTTTGATACTTAGGAAAGTACTCTTGATTGTTTTTTTCTAAATCATTATCCTATTAAATCCTCAAACTATGGAGTCAGATTGTTTGCACAATAAATTCCGCACTTGAGGTTATACACAATTTTATTCCCTTCAGACGACTTACTTAAAAAATTCCCAGATGCCCAGCAACCCTGCCGTTGACTGGCGTGTGCGGCGGCTGAAAAGACAACATGTCGTCGTCACGGGGAGAGAGAGAGAAAGAGTCCAGGCCCATGCAGATTGTGTGCTTGCACATATGCCACCGCGTTGTTGTTTGGATGGTTGTCGGTTAGTTCAGCTACGTAAATAAGCAAACACACGGGGCCCCGTCAGTTGCAGCAGTCCAGGGCGCGGGTCACCACGGGACTCCACCGGGATGATTTTGGCTGGAACAAAGAAGACGTTTTCCGCGTATAATACCAGCATCAACTGCTGCACCATCATCATCAGCATCGTCATCACTGCTGCGTGGTCATAAGTGTCCCGCCGGGAGCTGCCCTGAACCGCCAAGAGGAGGAAAAAATAATGGATTTTTTGTCAGTTAATCATCCCAAATATTATGTCTCAATTTTTTATGCTCCCTTCCTCCTTGGAGAGTGCAACGCTCAAAAATGTATCGTAGACGTTGTGCTACCTTGACGTAATTTTGGGTCAGATCAAGATCAAGCGTAGTCTCGCGCAGCTTCACTTGCTTTACCTTAGACAGAATTACAATTCAACACAAGTCTTTTTTGAATTTGACAAGATAGCACAACTGCAACAATATCCCAGGGTGCAACACACTATCAGCACCCAACCAAAAAAAAAAACCATAAAGTCATTAAAAACATTCTCCTTCTTCTGGCAACCACATCAAGCACGAAGGAGCAAAAATGTTGTCCAGATAACAATCAAAATGTTTGTTGCTCTCCCTGGAAAAATACCGTTAAAAGTTTGGACCAAAAAAAACTCCGAGTCCTTCCTTCCTACCAATTTCAGCCCTTGCATCGGAGCAGCAGTCACCGTTGAGTTTGGAGTGTGGATCAATTTGTTTAGTTCCGAGGTGACTTTGCATAAAATGGGTCGTTTTTTTTGGTCCGTGAAACCACCCTCCGCCGGCTGGCCAAATTCGGCGAACGATGTCATGCTTGTGTGACTGTGTTTGCGTAGATTTAGGGGAAAATGTGTAACACTGTTTTTGTTTTTTGTGACGGTGCGTGCATCTGGCGTGAGAGTGACACGATGACGTGCGAGGCAATTGTATGCTAGTTTTTGCAGGCATTCTAGGATTTTTGTTTTTGCGTTATAAAATCCACAATCTGTAAGAAGAAAATAATCCAAACAGCAAATAAAATAGAAATAGAACTGTAATTTGCTGATCTTTTTAAACCTGAAATAAATTTTATTTTGTTACTTTTTAAAATCATTTTCGCTTGTGTGATATCTTGTGACAAGTCCTATCTTTTTACAGCAGACGTGTCACAACATAGCACACAAGCTGGCCATACAAAAATGATGTATGAAAATTCAAAAAACTGTATATTTTAAAGGAAATTTTTGATCGATTGGGTGTCTTTGGCAAAGTTGTAGGTATAGATATGGACTACACTGGAAAAAAATGATACACAATAAAAAAATGTTAGTGATTTTTTATTTAACTTTTTGTCACTAAATCTTTAGAGGACATCAAATGCCAACTTTTCAGAAATTTCCAGGTTGTGCAAAAAATCTTTGAGCGAGTCATGAATTTATGAATCAATACTGATTTTTTCAAAAAATCGAAAAATTGGTCGCCATTTTTTTTTAAACCAAAACTAACATTTTAAAAGGGCGTAATATTGAATGTTTGGCCCTTTTGAAATGTTTTTTTCGAAGAGACCGGAAAATTTCACGAGTGTTTCATATTTTAATATTCTGAATCGGACCATTAGTTGCTGAGATACTGACATTAGAAAATGATGTGTTGTTTTTGTGGGACTTAGATAACATCAATTTTCCTGTTTTTAAACCTTTGCATGGCATTGGCAATATCTCAGCAACTAAGGGTCGTATCAACAAATTTCAAAAATGCAAAATATAGAGAATTTTCTCAGCTTTTCAAAAATATTCTTTTCAAGAGCGGGCAAACATGTGTATTAATTTAAAAAATTAAAAACTTCGACTATTTTCAAAAAAGTCACCTAAAAATGGATTTAACTTGAAAACGGTGCAATTAATCAAAATTTCATTTAAGTACTTTTTGATTGCAATTTTGATTTTAAATCGAACAATGAAGTTGAAAGATTTTTGCGACCAATTTTTCGATTTTTTTTTAAAATCAGTATTGATTCAAAAATTTATAACTCGCTCAAAGATTTTTTGCACAACCTGGAAATTTCTGAAAAATTGGCATTTGATGTCAATTTGCAAGTTTCATACGTTTTTAAGATTACCGTCATCAGGGGTGACATTGGGTCTGGGGGGCAACGATGCCAGATTATTGCATGGGAGATCTGTATTTTCTTAAAAATAAATTTGTATTTTATCTGTACCATGTCATCTTCGAAGCCACAGATCATAGTTTGGATTTTAACAGCAGATTTAAGCTTTTTAATAATATTAAAGCGTAATTCAATTACTAAACTGTTGAAATTTTTCAATTAAATCATTTTGAAAAATCTGTATTTACAGATTTCTGTGATTTTTGGGATCGAAAAATCTGTATAATACAGATTTATCTGTATATCTGGCATGGCTGCTGGGGGGTGATATTAGGTCAAACAAAAATGCTGAAATTTGTATGACCCAATTTCACTCCCCAGATCCATGTCACCCCTGATGGCGGCACTGGAGATTTTAGAAGAAGTTTGCTATCAAAACATTCTTTGAATAGCACTGTAAGTATCCTTTTTTTGTATCGTTTTATGCTTTAATTTTTCAACATGAAATCAATTTTCAAGATCGACATATTTTCAATTTATTGATTTTTCGGACCTATTTTGAAAAGGAGGGGGGACATAAACTTCAAAAAATATTTGTAACGACCTGACTATGCCCTATTTAATTTTCCCAACATCGTACGTCACCAAAACTTCTAGTTCAGTGTTTCTCAACCGATCAGAAATTCCCTTTTGAGGGGGGGGGGGGAATGACGATGTAATAGATATCCAATGAGTTTTTGTAAAACATATAAATCTTTGGTTGTATTTTTATAACCTTTGAGGTTCACAATATATTTTAAATAAATGGGAATTTCTGTTTAATATTTGCATTCTCTCAAACATTTAATAAATATTTTTTTGTGAATTTTCACATTCTTTTAAACATGAGCATATTTTGTAATAAATTTCAAAAATTAGCTTTACTGATATTTTTTTCATACATTCAAGCTAATTTTCACTTCCTTCTTAAATGAGAATTTTCTGAAAATATTTTTATTTTATGTCAATTTTGCTCTGGTTTTGATCAGTTTAGGTTGTGATGTTTTGCGATGATTCGTTTTTTGCTAACATTATTTAAATTAAATCCTGGCAGTTTTCGCATCTTTTTGGGCAAAATCCCATTACATTGAAAAATAATTGAGCATCAAATATTAGTTTTTGTAAAAATTATTTGAAGTCTTTTTGTCTTTTTCTTTAAATCAAATTTCAGTCATGATTTCTGTTTGTGATTGATAAAATCTAAAACTGTAATTGTTTGCAATATTGCAACTTACAGGAACATTTATAAAAAGATTAATAAAAAAAGATTTTTCGTGAGCTTTTGCATTCCATTAAATATGAACAGATAACGAAAATTCGTTTTGAAAATGCTGCAAGTATGTGTAAATTGTTGCGAGTGAAGAAAAAATTTAATGCTGTAAAAAATGTAAAGTATCTGCAAACATTAACACCAAAATTATGACATTTGTGCAATGATACTCATTAGTTGGGGGGGAATGATGTTCCTGAAATTCAGCCAAGGGGGGAATGGATCAATAAAGGTTGAGAACCACTGCTCTAGTTGGACGAAATAACTTAACACTTATTCAGTAAAATTTCATGTTTTGAAGATGCACTGAGGCATTCTTTCCTGTTGAAGCAAAAATTTCGATTTAAAAAAAAAATATAAAAAATATCAAAAATAGAATTATGACTTGTTCATGATGAATTTTTCAAATGTTTCTCAAATTCAAGAAAAAAAAAATAGTTTTATTTTTTCCAGATATTTTAATTTCATTGTTATACAGTCGACTCTCTGGTTGTCAATATCCAAGGGATCGTCGAGGAAGAGAATCATCAGTTTACAGAACGATGCAAAATGAAGACTCGATTGAAAATATGTTTTTCTTGGTACCTAGCTATGGGAGAGTCATGGCAACGTCCAGCAAACAACAAACAAACTAATGTCAAACACCCTTCAATGCTTCGTTTCGCAAAGAAAAATGTCTATGCAAGCCATGAGATAGTGATAATATTGACAACCGGAAGAGATTTTTAAAGCAAACAGAATCCAAGGGACCGTCGAGGAAGAGATCCTTCAAGCAAGGGAAAATATCGAGGAATGAAGATAATTGAAGTATGCAGATTGAAGGGACTGAAGAATTCATCGATAGATGGAACAATATTGATATCGAGAAGATCGACAGCCAGAGAGTCGACTGTATTTCAATTTTAATAAATGTCAATTATATTTTTTTTTTACTTTTAAGGCCGTTGCAAATATTTTTTGAAGTTTATGTCCGTCACCTCTGACCAAAGTCTGGGGAGGGGAAATTTCAAAAACATGTGAAATATGACAATCAATGCAGAAAAATGCAATTTTAGTTTGTTTTTGAAAAAATAGGGTAATTCTCCGCCAACTCACACAGCAGTAGCCCCGACCCCTCTTCGATTTGCGTGAAACTTTGTCCTTAGGGGTAACTTTTGTCTCTTATCACGAATCCGAGGACCATTTTTTGATATATTGATACACTCTAAAAAATAACCCTGCAAAGTTAGAAAAAACACGAAATTTTATAATGAAAAATTTTGTTCTAAATGAAAAAAATGACCCTTCTGGGTCAATGTAGATTCGAAAAGTACATTAAATTTCCCATAAAATGACATGTTCCAAAATTTTTTACAGTCGAGTAACGGAAAATGGGAGATTTTTTAAAACTTTTTTAGTGTTTTTTTCGATGAAAAATACGTTTTTTCGGAATTCTGAGTACGCCATCAAATCGGGCGTCTAATTTTACATAAAAGTCCTTTTGATACCAAATTTCTATATCATCACCGTTTCAGGCTGCAAATTATTGAAAAATACCTCTTTTTTCGCATGTTCAAAAATGGAAGGGGTCGTACCACCCCTCCGTCACGAGATATCAAAAAACGGACCTCGGATTCGTGATCAGGGACAAAAGTTACCCCTTAGGACAAAGTTTCGCGCAAATCGAAGAGGGGTCGGGGCAACTTTTCCCGATTTCGTGTGAGTTGGTAGAGAATTACCATATTTATTTTGTTTGCCCCCTGATTTTTCGGACAAATTTTGAAGGAAGGGACGACATAAACTTTGAAATATATTTGGAACGGCCTGATTGACAATATCCAGGACCCAATGTCCCTCTGATGACGGTACATGGATCACAAAGTGTTTACAAACATTCTTTGGACATTTTGCAGCATTGAACTCTAATTGAAAAAAAAATCAGATGGGAGTTTCTCATTCTATGGAATTTTTGTTTTTTCGTATTTGTATTCCAAAATTTCGATCACAGAAAATCAGTAACGGGTGGATTCATCTAACTTTGGCATACTAAGTTACCTATTCTCACCATTCCTGCATTTTTTAGCTTTCAAAACATTGAAAAAAATTATGAAAACTGGCATTCTAACTTATATTCAAGATTAGTTATGCTTTAAGACATTAGCTCAAGGAACAATAATCAGCTTGTGGAGCGAGGTTTTGAGAAAAAGTCCTTTATTCTGGGCACCCTACTATGGAATGATACCATTATCATTTAAATTCTAAGAAATGCTCAAAAACACAGCAAAAGATGACGCCTTGAAAATGATATGTTTTTAAACATTATCAATGTCACAAAAAAAACTAATAAATTTTTGAACTTTAAAATTTTCTTAAGTTTGACGAATTCTTATTGCGAATGCTTTTTAAAGATCAAAAATCTATATTTGTCGAATTAATGCTTCATTTTGAATTATTGAGACGCATTTGATTTTGATCGGAAATTCCTTCAGTGGCACCAAGAAAAAATTAATTAAAAACAGAGCATTTTATAGTGTTACGAATTTCCTATGAATATAATCAACGGCTTAACCTTAAAAACGGAGTTGGATTCTAGAGGGTAAAACCGTTAATTTTGACCTAGAAAAGATCTAAAAATAAAATAAAAACGCAACCAAAAATAAATTTAAGAAACCCTGACCTCCACCTAAAACCAACCTTCCACGTTCATCACTATCATCACGCGTTATGCTCGTTCTGCAAGCAACTCACCAACCCACCCACGGATTTCCCTGGCACGGCAGATCGAAATATGACAAGCGATTGTGCCAAAAGAAGACTTGCGAGTGGCATTCCATCCTGCTGCTCTGGGTCTGGCGATGATGGTTTAATTCAGCCGCGGAATTAATGCTTGGCGGTGGGCATCGTCAGCTCAGCAAAAACAAAAATGAAATCCGAATCGAAGCGCCACCCATTGGGTCAGTAGCATAAAAAATATAACGAGATATGTAAAGCAAACATGTTTGCGAAAGAGAGCGTGTGCCGTTCACAGACAAGAAGACGGTTCATGTTTTTCCTTGTTATATTTTTTGTAATGCCAAATTATAGAATTTGTGTTGAAACTAAATAAAAAATTTCAAATTGACAGTTTATTTACACTTATCCGTGAACTTAAATATGAATTTTTCCAACACACATGCGAATGACGAGCGGCACGACGGGTGCGAAATGGTTGTTTATTGCCATTTTCATCGGAATCGAGTTGGACACTTTACGGTTAAAGGTTTCTGGCTGATGAATTGTTCAAAACTGCCAGCACCACTGAAAAATGACTGTCATCGGAGGAAGGTGAAAGGCACGGAGGGTAAAAATTGATGGGCTGTTATATATTTTACAGGAGGGTCGAGTCGTGTTTTTTTTTTGTTTTGCATGGTGCGTTAGCGATGGATAAACGCTGAATTTGCGGAAATGAACGTGCGCGGGTGGAATTGATGGGAGCGCCAGGAGTGAGTCGTCGATTTTATATTGTTTAATGGTCACTTTCGGCACTTTGGCATCGTGTGCGTGATTGAGTGCTGACTGGTGCAAAGTGCACCTCTTGGAAGCAAAAAATCGAAGTGAATTGACAGGGTTTTCGATTTTTTTTTTTTTTTTTGAGTAATGGTAAAAGTGTGAAGAACATTTTTTACTAGCTTACACTTTGAACTAACTAACGACCAATTCTTCTTATGTATTTTAAATCTAATTTGTGGATCATGAATCCAAGTCACTAATCTAAGTCTGCTAGTAATAGTCAGCAATTTATAACAAAATTCAATCTAAGAAATGAATTCGATGTCTCCATTACCTGCTAATGACCTGGAATGGTTCGCGTGTCTCAAACAGCACCCCATTTCAATTATTTCTAAAGTCGGAATTTAATACAACGTTCACTTGGTTCGTCATTAGTAGCCAGAAAAACCTGCTCCAACCGTTCATTAGTAGTTCGTGTTACAACTTCTTTCTGCACCAGAAACAATCCCCACAGCAAATAACTGGTTTAAAGCGAGAATAAACTTTTTTTAAATTCGTTTTACCTTTGCTTCCCTTCACTGCCACACACACGTATCATTTGCTCAATTTACCATTAATTTTTGTTTACACTGAAGTTACTCCAAGTTTCCCAAGTTCCCAGCGCAGAAAGCAAAAAAACCTTTTTAGCAAAGATCGACACCCAGAACATCGCGTGCGTGCCACAAGTTCCTCCTCGGATCTACAGATAAGACCTTCCTGCCTTTGGCCGCGCCACATGTGCCAGAGTTGGATGAATCATGCCGCTGACGATAGTTTTCGCGAGGATTTTAACGGTGGGAAGAAAGGCAGCGGAAAAAAAGCAGTTCAAAGGTAATAAAAAACATAAATCGTCCCTGGCGGTTGCTCCACACCACCTTGCCACCAATTGGAGGGCACGTGATACGGCGAGGAGGTTGGTGTAAATTATGCACGCAATGCTCTTCGGTTCCATCTGCCGACGTGGCTGGCGATGAAGAGCCGGGCTCCAAAAGAGGGCAAACAGGAAAGAGAGCGCGCGCTCCAAAACTGTGCCGACGGATTGAAGTCGGTGAGGGGGATGATTGGGGATTGGGTTGGATACACCGATTTGAAAAAAAAAATAAATAAAACTATAAAGTTCTGAAGGCTAACGAAAACTAAGTTTCATTATTTATCATAAATTTAAAACATATCCGGAAAAATATCACAAAATATGTTACACCTTTTTTGTTTTTAATATTTTTTTTAAGTACAATTTGTTTGCCCAATTTTTGAATTTTAATTATATTTTCCAAATCAAGCTACACTTTTTCAAAAAGAGTGTTTTAAAGAAAAATAATTTTGGGCTAAATAATAAATTTAGACTGATGAAAAAATGACTGACCGATTCTCTGGCTCTTAAAAAAAATCGATCAGTATTCGTGTTTGGACTTTACAGGCCAAAATAAAAAATCTCCAATGTTTTATACATTTGAAAAGTTTATTGATTTTTCTACCAAAATACTATATGATGCCGATACAAATATTTTGAAGTTTTTGTCGCACAACTCTTTAAAATCGTCCGAAGGAATCAGGGGGCATATATATGACACATTCTCCGGCAATGTACACCTTAGGATGAAATTTAGAAAAGCGTGTATGAGCTATTTGGATATTTTTCCTCGATTCTAGACTACTTGAAGCTTCAAAAATCATGGTTTTCATTAATTTATCATTTGAACATCATTATGTACACCCAAAATTCAGAGTCGAGATAATCTTTCTCTCAAAATTTACTGAGGGCTCAGTGCCAAAATCGATAGAATAATGGTACCAACTCACACCATCATAACAAATGAGTTCATTCGTTAGTTGAATCAATAAATCTCCAACAAGTGTCATACATCGACTTCTGACTTCTCCTTGGTCACCGAGCTGTGGTGGCCGAGGCAGCTAAGTCAATGGATTGGATTGTCAAAGGTCTCTGGTTCGATTCCCGTTGTCGACACTTTTGGTTTTTTGTTTGACGGATGAACTTTTTTTGCAAATGAACCTCGAGAGAATAGTTCTATCGCCCATCTCGAGCTGTGTTCTCTGCGTCCGTGAATGGTACCACTATTCTCTCGACTCGAGACCATCATTCTCTCGGACTAGCGCTGCCAGTTTTGGGTGTACAGGTTGGTTAAGAAATGCATCAATTCGTGATAAAATCACCGTTTTAAAACATTTTTCGAAAAAACTCCTGGTTTTCAGCGAAATAAAATCCAAAAATTATTCATTTGATTGCATTTTGTATGTTTTTAAATGTACTAAACGGAAATGTCATGGATTTGCAGTTTATCTTAAGTAAAGTATTTTTTCAAACTAGTGTAAGTTTACCATTATATTGCGTTGCAACGTCACGAAAAAGGGACAGTTGTTTATGCCAACAGAAAACTAAACATTCAATCATTTTGATATTTCGGATGCTCTTTGTACTTGGAAAGAGCTTTCAAATGCAACCTAGAGCGACTAAATTGGTTGTCTAGATCCAAAGTTACAACAGGTTTAAGTTTGCGTTGCAACGTCACGAAATTTTAAATCATATTGGCCACATGGTAAAAAAGGTGGATGCGTAGTTGGTTGTTGAAGAGAAAAGGATACACCCAAAATTCAGAGTCGAGATAATCGTTCTCTCAAAATTTATTGAGGGCTCAGTGCCAAAATCGATAGAATAATGGTACCAACTCACACCATCATAACAAATGAGTTCATTCGTTAGTTGAATCAATAAATCTCCAACAAGCGTCATACATCGACTTCTGACTTCTCCTTGGTCACCAAGCTGTGGTGGCCGAGGCAGTTAAGTCATTGGATTGGTTTGTCAAAGGTCTCTGGTTCGATTCCCGTTGTCGACATTTTTGGTTTTTTGTTTGACGGATGAACTTTTTTTGCAAATGAACCTCGAGAGAATAGTTCTATCGCCCATCTCGAGCTGTGTTCTCTGCGTCCGTGAATGGTACCACTATTCTCTCGACTCGAGACCATCATTCTCTCGGACTAGCGCTGGCAGTTTTGGGTGTACTAAATATTATATATTTTTTATATACTGATTCCGAGTATATTTACAAAAGAATTGTACATGGGTCGTTCACAAATTCCGTCACTTAAGTTTGTATGCAACTCGAAAAAAATAGTACACCCAAAACTGGCAGCGCTAGTCCGAGAGAATGATGGTCTCGAGTCGAGAGAATAGTGGTACCATTCACGGACGCAGAGAACACAGCTCGAGATGGGCGATAGAACTATTCTCTCGAGGTTCATTTGCAAAAAAAGTTCATCCGTCAAACAAAAAACCAAAAGTGTCGACAACGGGAATCGAACCAGAGACCTTTGACAAACCAATCCATTGACTTAGCTGCCTCGGCCACCACAGCTTGGTGACCATGGAGAAGTCAGAAGTCGATGTATGACACTTGTTGGAGATTTATTGATTCAACTAACGAATGAACTCATTTGTTATGATGGTGTGAGTTGGTACCATTATTCTATCGATTTTGGCACTGAGCCCTCAATAAATTTTGAGAGAACGATTATCTCGATTCTGAATTTTGGGTGTACTAGTTGTGGCAATATGGGTATCAAAATTCATGGTTTTTGATACTGAACATAATGGCCATTTCGACAGTAGTGGCAACAACCTGGAGTGGCCGGTGCCCTCGAAGTAGGTACCCCCGGGGCCTGGGGGACCTTTACAGAACCATACTAGTTGTGGCAATATGCGTATCTAAATTCATGGTTTTTGATACTGAACATAATAATGGCCATTTCGACAGTAGTGGCCACAACCTGGAGTGGCCGGTGCCCTCAAAGAAGGTTCCCCCGGGGCCTGGGGGGACATTTACAGAACCATACTAGTTGTGGCAATATGGGTATCAAAATTCATGGTTTTTGATACTGAACATAATAATGGCCATTTCAACAGTAGTGGCCACAACCTGGAGTGGCCGGTGCCCTCAAAGAAGGTTCCCCCGGGGCCTGGGGGGACATTTACAGAAACATACGAGTTGTGGCAATATGGATATCAAAATTCATGGTTTTTGATACTGAACATAATAATGGCCATTTCGACAGTAGTGTCCACAACCTGGAGTGGCCGGTGCCCTCAAAGAAGGTTCCCTCGGGGCCTGGGGGGACATTTACAGAACCATACTAGTTGTGGCAATATGGGTATCAAAATTCATGGTTTTTGATACTGAACATAATAATGGCCATTTCGACAGTAGTGGCCACAACATGGAGTGGCCGGTGATCTCAAAGCAGGTTCCCCCGGGGCCCAGAGGGTCTTTTACAGAACCATACGAGTTGTGGCAATATGGGTATCAAAATTCATGGTTTTTGATACTGAACATGAAAATTTACATTCCGACAGTAGTGGCCACAACCTTGAGTGGCCGGTGATCTCAAAGCAGGTTCCCCCGGGGCCCAGAGGGTCTTTTACAGAACCATACGAGTTGTGGCAATATGGGTATCAAAATTCATGGTTTTTGATACTGAACATGAAAATTGACATTTCGACCGTAGTGGCCCCAACCTGGAGTTGCCGGTGCCCTCATGGAAGGTTCACCTTGGGAGAACATTTATGACAATTTTGCCGACAAATCTATGAAACAAAATAAAATAATCTTATTCCAGATTTCACTAGTAATCCAACAACACATTCAAATTGTTTGGTCCTATGTCTTTCGGTTATGTCTCTGACATACCATCTTGAACTTTTTTTTAATGTTGTTTTTTGCTAAAAATGATGAAAATACCGGCCAAAAAAAAATAAAGTTTCTCCAATGTTTTTGTATATACGAAAGCATTATTGATTTTCCAACCAAAAATGCCTCATGATGCCAATACAAGTATTTTTAAGTTAATGTCGCACACGATTTTGATATATTTTAGAGTACAAAACCCCATCCCAAAAAAAATTGAATTGATCACCTTAATGTAACAATAACTAGAAAATTGTGCACCTTTTTAATTTTTTTGTAAAGTTGCAGATTTTTACATCGAAACCCGTAGTCAAATAAATATTTGAGTCAGATTTTTTTTCCAATTTGTTTTTAAACAATCTCATAACTAGTTGGCAAAATGTTTGGCCTTACTCTATGGCTCAAAAGTACCCTTAAATAGTGGTTCTCAACGTTTTTCGTCTTTTTCCCTCTTTGTCTTTATATCATATGCTTTATTCACCCCTCACCATTTAAAATTTATTGCAATATAACAAGAGTTGAAAAAAAATAAAGATCATATGAACTGCTAAAATCTGAGAGAACTCAATGCATACATAGTTTTTGTTAAGGATGCATCAGAAATATATTTTATAAAACAAAAAAAAACATTTCTTAACTGCTCTTGTTTTTTTTTCAATTTTCCTCTCAAATAAATTCTCAAAATGATCAAAAAAACAAATAAGAATTTTTATGTTTTTCAGGTTAAGCAAATGCATAGATACAGAACTACTAAACATAAATTGAAAATAGTCCTTTTCAAAAAATGTAGGAGCTTTTCATGGATGAACAACATTAAAAATTACGACAAAATTATCTAACAAATAATTTCTAAATTCTTTCAAAACTACTCAAAGATTAAAGTGAAACTATTTTAAAAGTCACAGAAAAAAAATCTGGTCAATATTGAAAAAAAAATCATTAATATGCAATTTCTTTGCAAACATATAAAAACGTACCATTTTTATAAGGAGATCTGACAAAATTGTATGGAGACTTGTATGGGAGAACAATAAGCATTCTTAGACTTTGGATTTCTCTTATAAAACTATCAGCAATTTTTCAATGATGGTTCAAACAATCGTAATTTCGTATAATTAATTGCATTTTTCTCCAAAATTCTAGATTAAAGTTTGGGTGCAATTCTATTATTCGAACGTTTAGGTTCTATGGTTTTCGAGAGCACCTTCTCGTCTATTTTTATTTTTTCAGATAATTTTAAATGTTAAATAAAAAACTTAAAAAAATCTCAACATGCTTAAAAAAGCCATTTCATCGACATTTTAAAAAGAGCGAAAGAGCCACTCTTTTTAATGCGAACCAAGATGAGCGGCTCGTAAAAAAGAGCGGGTTTGTCCACCTCTACATAAATATGATTTGTGTCTGTGCCTGATTTTTACAGGTTTCGACTGATTTTAGATTTATTTCTATATTTGAAGATCATTTTGAATCAAATGAAGGAGTTTTATTGAAAATTGAAAAACTTCACTCAGTACTTATTTATTTTATAAAAAATTAAATTCAACCTTTTTGAGGTCAAAATAAATTCAACCATCAAAATTTTACAAGGTTTTGAATTTGTTTATATTCTTCCTCCCCTTCCTATTCATAAATCCGTATTAACATTTCAATAGGGCGAAACCGTAGATGTAAACAAACAGTCTATCCCACTTGCTCTAGTGACAGTTCACATTAAGTAAGAAAGGGATAGAATGCTTGTTTAAATCTGAGATTTCACTCTATTGGAATGTTAATACGCACATTTCTATGTTTTTCAGGTTAAGCAATTGCATAAACACAGAACTCATAGAAATAAATTGAAAACAATCTTTTTTCAAAAAACTACAGAACTTTTCGTGACTTAACAACATTTAAAAAAAATCATATTTTTTAAAATACTTTCAATCTTTTTTAAATACACACAAACATTTATTTTTTAAACTTTCAAAACTACTCATGAAATCATTTTAAAAATTACAGAAAATAAATTTTTGTATGCCAGAATTTGCCAATTTTTTGTTATGGTGTTTTTCAATTTTGACATAGCAACCCTGGTCATAGGGAAGGCCCCCAAAAATATTAAGCCGAATAAAAATACAAATAAAATTCATTACTTTAATTCATGGGAAATTGCTCAAATTTTAATTTTGATGTACGAAAACAGTAATATTGACACAAAACTTAAACAAATTGAACTGTATCATATATAAATTTTAAAAACCATATCAATGAATCATCAAATTATGTATTAAGATTGCATTATTGATTTCCATGATTTGTTATTCGGTGACAAAGCTGACTTCAAAATGTGTCAACCAGTGTTCCCACCTCCATCGCCCTCGAACATATGGGCAAAACCCTTGGCGGAATCATCGCACCCAGCTCAAAGACAACACACCAGCTGACTGAGCCAAGGAAAGCTCTTGCTTGCATGCATGCAAACACACAGGAAAACGAGATAATCAAACCGAAACAAAAATAATAAAAAAAAATCTCTCTCGCATAAGGAAAAAGGAATGCAATTGCAAGCCCAAAAGAAAACCTGCCAGGAAAGCAAGAAAATAAGTGTGTTATGTGCATTTTAGCGATTTATATCGAGGGAGAGCCTCCTCCTGTGAAGGTTGGGGTCGAGACTTAAGACAAGGGAAGGAGGCCTCGGCGCAAATGTTTCCATGGTGTAATTAGTGTAGTACTCGCGCTTCGTGTGTAATGATGAGATTTAGGGGGGCGGGTTCCCTCCCTCCACATATGGAGTCGACGTCGGGGTGGGTTCGGATTTTAATTCGTGGGTTGGGCGTTTGGATGCACTTTGACTTCCTGGGAATGTTTTATCACTGCGAGAGCCAAGTCTAACTTTGGGCCTGCCCTGGTGGAAAAAAAAATGAAAAACGGAATTGCACACCCCACAGGATGGGAAGATTTATGGTGATTGCACCGAGATTGCATCACAGAAGGGGTAAGGGAGAGGGGGTTGTGCAAAAATATGACCCCCAGCCTGGCTGGACTGGACTGGACTGGTATGATTCATCGGTGCCGCCTTGACCAAAGGTTGGCCAGAAAGGATTTTTGCTTTTGGGTATATCGATTAGGCGGGGTGATAAAGGGATAATTGGGATTTTTTCTTAATTGAACAAATTGATTTGCTTGACTTGAACGAACGTGAAGTGATTTTTATTGCAATTGATTTCATTAACCATTTCAACAGGCTTCAATGTAAACTTCGTTGCCAAACACAAATTATATTTTCGATGTTTTTTTTTTTTTTAACTAACTTTTTAAACTTATCTCCCAAGCAAATAAGCTTGTTTACGAGGTCATTTTGAGTAACTTTTGTTCTATATACTTGTAACCATTACGAGTTATCGCGATTTTACGAAAAAAAGCTAAGAAAAACTTGGTCGTCGTTCACAGCAAAAAATCCAATGGTAAAATTGCATGCAAAAGCAAGCACATCACCTTCGTCAAAATAAACACACTGCATGTACAATTTTTGCAAACACAAAAAAAAAGTGGCAACCTACGAGAGTCAAGCCCAGCACCAACAGTAAGGACTGGCACCTAAGCCCACTCGGCCATCAGTCCGATGAAAAGCTGTTAGGATAGAAGCATGAATCAGCTTGACATTTCGGTCAAGTAGGTTTCCCATACTGATGGGCTACATATTTCAGGGCGTAAAATTACATAAAATTGCATAAAATAATGCAATATTTATTTTACACCCAGCACTTTTACACGCAGCTGGATTACTACTTTTTTAGCTGTGTTGATCATGACCGTTCACGGTCATTCGCGACAGACACGAACGACGATACAAAAAGTAACCTTTTCAAAACAACTTTGTAGAACATTGTAACACTCTAAAACCTAACCCTAAGAAAAAACGCTAAATTTTAAAATGAAATATTTTGCTCTAAAGGAAAAAATTACCCTTCTGGGTTAATGTTGATTCAAAAAGTACATTAAATTTCTCTTAAAATGACACGTTCCAAAAAATTACAATTAAGTAACGGAAAATGGCAAAGTTTTCAAAACTGTTTTAGTGTTTTTTTTTCGAAGAAAACCCCATTTTTCGGAATTTTGAGTACGCCACCAAATCGGGCGTCCAATTTTATATAAAAGTCCTTTTGACACCAAATTTCCATCTCATCACCATTTCAGACTGGAAATTATTGGATAACTTGTCTTTTTTCGCATGCTCATAGATTTAAGGGGTCGTACCGCCAGTCCGTCGCAAGATATTAAAAAACAGGATTTGGATTCGTGATCAGGAACAAAAGTTACCTCTTAGGACAAAGTTTCACGCAAATCGAAGAGGGATCGGGGCAACTTTTCCCGATTTCATGTAAGTTGGTAAAGAATTACCCAACTTGAAATCTGCAAATCTTTAAATCTTCAAATCTTCAAATTTTCAAATTTTCAAAACTTCAAATCTTTAAGACTTATAAGAAAATCCATAAATCTTCATGAAATTCATCATTTTAATCTGATGCGCAGTTCTCTAAGATTTCAGTCATTCGATTTTTTTTTGTATTTTGCAATCAAAAAGTACTTTAGTAAAATTTTGATAAATTGCACCGTTTTCAAGTTAAATCCATTTTTAAGTAACTTTTTTAAAAACAGTCGCAGTTTTTCATTTTTTAAAATAAGTGTAAATGTTTGCTCACTTTAAAAAAAATATTTTTGAAAAGCTGAAAATTCTCTATAATTTGCTTTTTTGAACTTTGTTGATACGACCCTTTATTGCTGAGATATTGCCATGCATGTGTTTAAAAACAGGAATATTGATGTTTTCTAAGTCTCACTCAAATTACCCACCATTTTCTAATGTCGATATCGCAGCAACTAATGGTCATATTTTCAATGTTAAAATATAAAACAATCGTGAAATTTTCTGATCCTTTGAAAAAAATTCTAAATTTTAATTCCAACAAATACCACAAATATTTAAAAAGGGCGTAATATTGAAAGCTTGAATGTTAATTTAAAAAAGTTAAAATCTGCGACTATTTTCAAAAAAGATACCTAAAAATGGCTATAAAGCTGCCAAATTTATATGGAAAACTATATGGACAAACTAATGAAGCAAAATGGCTTCTTTGGGCATACCGAAAGCACCACAATAATTTGAGTCGGGTTAAAAAATAAAAAATTAAAATTAAAAAAAGACCGATTTCGTAGAGAATTGCTCAGATGTTACCTGATTCCATAATTATCGTAAATAAATACTCTTTTTTTGTAGTAAATAAATAAAAAACATTTTTAGAAAATAAGTTATTCTAACGAATGGGAAGTTCACAACTTTTAAAATTTCAACATTGTATTTAGTTGTCAATGGTCAAGTTTTAGTGGGACAAAATATCAAGAACCATACTTGCAAATATCCGACAAAACTTGTGAAAAGTGCACGTGCTATTCGCGCGATTAGATAGTGCACTCGCTGTACGCCTAATTGAGTCGTGTGCTCACAACTCAATTCAACATTTTGCAGAAACCATCAACTGCAGAGCCAACACCTCTCCTCTCGCCACACGCGCGATTGACTGTATTAGATTAGTGCAAATATCTCTCTCTCTCTATCTTTCTGTGTTTGTTGCTGCATATCACTTACATAAATCGAACGATTTTATGGGGTTAGTTGTGTGCGTTTGTACTTGCACTTGAACAGTTCAGACGTAATGGTTGAGCAGTTTCAGAACCCTTTGATTAGATTTGATTGCGGTAAATGTTTGCGCTCTAGCTGTCAGTTTAAATATTAGCCGAGGTTTGAATCGTATCGTATTTGCCTAGTTTATATGCTAAGTTAATCGAATGATTTTTCTTTCTCTTTCTCTTTTCATTACAGGGTACGATGACGTTATTGCTTGTCATTTAACAACTGATCCAAGGTTATTCGGTGTGAGTATTTGTAAGAATTATTCAAATGATTTAACAGAATTTAAAGTTAACAAACTATTAGAAATGTCCAACTCAGTAGCACTTTCAGTTTCACCTATTTTACCAAACCAAAGTTAAACTCACTGCACAGCGTAAGACTGGTTATTAGACCCTAAAATCGACCCAATTTGTCCCAATTGGTTTGCCCAAAATCAAGGGAGGGCTTAATCGCACTTCCTCTCACTCAATTAGTGCCAGCAGCAGCAGCAGTCACGAACCGAAATTATTCCGGTTCAAAACACGGTCTCGCACACACAAACACACACTCTCATATGGTGAATCCAATCGGATTGTGCCGAATTAAAGCGCACCTCCACTACTCCCGATCCTCCTTCTCCTCACCCACAACACTTGAATAAACAACATGCTTATTACTGTCGATTGGCCGCGCGGCTTTCCAAAAAACGCTCTCCAAATGGCAATTGTGAGCATGTGAGGATGTGTGTGTGTGCGTGCGTTTTACTGTACTTACTTTGATTATTCGAGTCATGTTTGCCTCTCTTTTTTTTGCATCTCTCCCACCACCACCGCCAAGGCACTTCCGACTGCCGACTTCTTGCCTTACTTCTTCTTTTTCGGTTTTATTGACGAACATGACCTCGAAGCGTTTTGTTGGCGCAAGTCGTGGTCGTTGGATGATGATGTTTGGAAGTTCATCCACACACTGCATTGAGTCGTGGGATTTGCGTTTAGTGAAAGGGTTTATTTAGGCTTAGTGATTTTTCACGCTCGAAAATAGCAAATTTCACGGGAACCTCAATTTCAAATCACCAAATTTCACGTAAATTTCGCGGAACGTGAAAAATGTTAAAATTACTCTCAAAATCTTATGTTTAAATCACAGAAACCACTTTTTATGCTTCATTATAAATTATTCTTCAATAAACAAAAAAAAACAATCCTCACTAAAATTGAACGTGACCCAAAAACAAATCTTCTAATTATCAAAAAAGTTTCCACCTGGTTTATGGATGGCCTCTATTTATATTTTGAAACAAAATGTAGGGCATGCGTATTATCATTTATTGAACTGCTGTTTTATATTCGACCTATGAAGCTAAAAAGTTTAAATTTTATTAAATTTCATATCAAAGTAAGATTCAACAATCTTGTTCAGCCAAAATTAGTAAAATAGTTTGAATTTTCTGCTACAATAAGCCCATTCAAAATATTCTTAAAGGTTTTCATTTAAAATATTTTTCAAGGCTTACATCTCTCATTTCATAAACTTAATTTAAAATCAATAGGAAAAAATAATAAAACTGGCTACGAAATCGAAATTTTTATACAAAAAAAGAACAGACTTAAATCGTTAAAATTAAACAGGACTCAGAAAAAAATATGAAATATTTTTAAAAAGCGATTTCAAAGTTGAAAAATACTCTTTATTTTATTTTGAATAAAACAAAGCTTAATTCTTTCAATTTCTTTTGAAATTATACCTTTCAATTAAAATAGTAGCAAATTTTTTACTACAGCGAATCAAAATATTACTAAATAAAGTTAGTTTCTCAAAAAACTCAAAATTCCGAACAATTCTTCAAACTTATAAAAATTACCCAAAAAGTCTTTATGATTGAAATATTTATTGTGATGTTATTTAAAAAAAATTATTTGACAAAATTGAAAAATTTCGAAAATCGTCAAAATTCACTAACCCATACTAGTAATTGAATTAGGGCTTTCATTCGCTTAACTCTACAGTAGTTCTTAAGATTATTTTTAGTTTTATTTGAGTTTGAAAAAATATTTTGAGATAAATCGTTACAGTTCCACACAAACATAACAATTCACGGAATTTCGCGGAAAAAGACGAATTTCGCGAATTTAACGCTGTCCGCGAAATCGTGAATTTTCACTAACCCTAGGTTTACTGTACAAAATAATTGAATTCAACTTAAAAATTTTATTTTGTAATTTTTCAGTTATGTCTTTTCATTGAATTTACAGTAAATTTAGTGAATTTATCCGTTTAATTTGTTTAAAAGATAAATAATAGTAATGAAATGAAATTATTTTATTTTCATAATTGGTTAAGGACCATCCACAAACCACGTGGACACTTTTTTGAAAATTCCAACCCTCCCCCCCCCCCCCTCGTGGACAATTGTCCATACACAAAAAAACTTTTTTGTATGGAGCGTGGACAATCGATATACCCCCCCCCCCCCCTAAAGTGTCCACGTGGTTTATGGATGGTCCCTTATTGGTACCGTCAGTTGGGGTGAAATTAGGTCTGGAGGGTAAGATTATGTCAAAGTTATTTTTTTAAGGATTTTACAATTTCTGAGGCTCTTTTTAATGAAACTTATTTCTTTTAAAGGGGACATCTTTGCAGAAAAAAATCCTGGAACAATTCTTGACATTTCGGCAGCTGTCTTGAAACGTTTTTGTCAAAAAATACCACTTTCATAAAAATTCTAAACATTTTTAAACAAGCCCAAACATGCTAAACATGATTATCAATGCAGAAAAATTCATTTAAGATTGTTTTCAGTTGATCAGACTTATATTTTCATGAAAATTTTGAAGTTTTTTGGAAAATATTTTTCTTGCCCCCTGATTTTTCGGACCAATTTTGAGCTTTGAAAAATATTTGCAACGGCCTAAATTCCATATATTATGAATTGCCAAAAATAAAGACCAAACAAGACCTTCAAGCAATTGAATGGAAGAGGATTTCTTTTCTGGATTAAAGGAATATTTGTTTACGAGAAATTTGTTCGCCAGTATCAATTGATCGATGCAAAAATAACATTTCGGCATAAAATCTCTCACGTAGATGTAGGAATATGGGAAATCGTGTTATCTTTTCAATAATATTTCTCTCGAGTTGATCAACCGATTTGGTCATATTTTAAACTTTTTAATAAGTTTGCAATGCCAATGCATTAAATCCAATCAAATTAGACATGGACTGTTTTGAAAGTAATTTTAAACGCATCAACCGGATTCAAAAAATGATAAAATTTGTAATGGTCAGTGTGCTGCTTTTAATTTAAATTATTAAAAAAATTAAATCACCAAAAACGACTCAAGTATGACATCCAAATAAAACCTTTAAAGGAATATCTGATTTATTAAACCGATGAAAATTGACTTTTTTTCAATTAAGGGCATGGATTTTCTTGTAGAAAATTTCAGAACGTAATATACCTGCTATCAAAAAAATGCTTCAAAATTTTGGGGCAAAAAACGTAAAATGGCATTTGAACACTTTGTTCAAAGTTCCCATTTTAACGAACGCTTGTTCACGATTTTGGGAACACTTTTTTCTCCGTGTAGGCTCCACCCTTAACTGAGTTAAGATACGACCGTTGTTCATAAACACAGCCAATTGACAAGAATTAGCTCGCGGCTACCTCTGAACTTCTTAACCCAATTTCTCCGGCTAATGCGATCAAAGGCATCATCATGACTCACATCACATGCCTTGCAAGAGTACATACACATCACGTACTGACTGCTGCCTGCCTGCCGTTGAACATCTAATCGACACAGCCTCCACTTCATCTTCTAACCGACTGACTCGCTCGCGAGCGAGATTGAGCCGTTATTACTGATGTTTCCACAGCCTGACGGCACATCTCGTAGGCAATCTGCACGTACCACCAGCATCATCAACCCATGAAGCATCCAGAGCGTCGTTCCAGGTCGAGACTTCAAATGCGATGAAAGTCGCGAGCATCGCCGTCTGATGAGTTTTGATATGTGAACCAATTCCGGCGTGTGCTACCCCGAGCAGACGGAAATAACTTGGGAAGGTCATTTTTTGATATTGTGAGAAGATCAAAATCCGTTATTGGGATGATCGGATTAGTTGTTAAAATAACAAATTTCCATAACAAAGATTTGTTCGAAAAATAACTAAAATTGTTATTGCTCTGTTATTGCAATAACATACTAATAACATAGAATCCAGAACAATAGAATAACAAGGTTAGTTATTCTGAGCGATGGATGGGGAGCACCCAAATAACAAAAACTGTTATTTATAAGGATTGATTGCATAACAAAAAGTGTTATTATTTTATCCCGGCCGGGCAAAAAGTTGTATCTCAGAAAAAATCTTCCTTTGTTCGTAGGAAAATTCTCAGCTAGGCAGGATAAGTTGGGAGCTCTAACTCCATCATTTCCTTTTTTTGTAAAACTTTCGATAGAAACTAGCTTGCTTTTTATGAGTTGTAACCAAATTTCAAAGTGTTGAAAGCCAACTGTAGCTTGAATATTGTTTTTTAAATGTGTTCTAAAATGTTTGCTAACACATCTTTTAGAAATTATAATTTACTGTGAATATTTCATACTCCATTTTTTGCTAGATAGAAAAGTACCGTTATCTGGGGTGAATCGGGCTACAAGGAGCCCAAACTCGCCTCATGCTGTTTCAGCCTTGTTACTGCGAAATATTTGGAATTTTGATCGGTTTTGAATAAAACAGACACAAATTAACAAAAATAGAGCATCGCTTTCCAAATTTAAGCTTTTGAGTGCTCTAAAACCTGATATCCCTATTCAAACAGTAGTCCAGATTCGCCCCAGATGACGTTAAAATGTGTTCAACATACAATCAATAGGAAAGAAAAAGTGATAGGTTTACTTTGGGATATTACTTTATTTAACTTACTTTGCTGACGATCTGCATATCCATCTTTCAGATGAAGTTTGTGCTAAGGTTCCTTTTTTCCGTCCATAGGAAATCCGGCGTGCGCAAAAAAGTCTGCCCCAACGTAGAACACCAGGTTGATTTCCGGTTTCCTGTAAAAAAGAGAAAAAAGAACTCAAAGTATCAATTCTTTAATGACAATTTGATTATTTTAGCAGTACAATGTAAGGAAAATGTGCCTGTTCTAATAAAATAAAATTTCTAATCTGCGATTGGGCGTATAATAATCGCTGAGTCATCATTAGGTACTCAATGGAAATACATTCTTCGTTGCCAAAAGTACATTTTTGTTTGAGTACGCAAATTTTGCAAGCAAGCAACATTTATGTGCCTCTGATGTGTGTCTAAAATGTATATTTCCCCTTAGATGGTTAGGAGGAGGAATAGAATAAGGAAGTGAAGAAAGGGAAACAGAAAAGTACGAGTAGGTGGAGGAAAAGTTAAATATACTTATCTAATTGACCCCGCCTACACGAACTCCGTTGCGGAACAACGACGACCCACGGCCGTTATCGACAACCTACCGATAACCTCACGATCAGGTCCAAGCCAAGAGATTGTCGTCGGCACACGGCAGTCTGACCCAATAGTCCGTCGGGTTTCGCCGGAAGAATCTTCAGCAGCCGGGTTCATAACCTCAAATCTGAAAAGGAACGGCATGTTTGTTTACACAGACTAACTTTCGTGGTTTTCCGGTTGATTTGTTGAGGTCCCAAATGAATGTTCCGGAATGTAAACAAACCCTCTAAAGCCTCACGTAAGATAAAAGAACCAGGCTCATTTCAAAACAAACCAATCAATTAGAAATCCACTCAATGTTGTTCTTTCACGGAGTCTGATCAGATCAGAAAATTACTTACCCGCTCGAAGGTTTACGCACACGGTAGAGGAACAATCCCGGAATCGGTTGACACCATCGTTGCAAATCTTCTTTTCAGGCAGCTTCGATCCAGCTTGTCACGAGCCGCGACAACTAAAAAAAAAGCCGAAGCTTGTTGCTCGCCATTTTTAATGACATTTTAATTCACTAAAAACAAACACACACGATTGGGAAACGGAAACAGGCTAAGTCGCAAAACAAGCAAACGAAGGGCATTATAAGCCAGGTAAACAAACTCTTATTTGCTGCGGTGATTTGCCGCAGTCTCCCACTTTTTAAAATGTCAGCACCATCGTTTCCCTCCTCCTCCTCCACACACAGTCAAACATAAACACCAAAAATACTGATTTTACACGTTCCCCTAGCTTCCATTTCGTCGCGGTCAGAAACACCTATGACGGGACTGGATTCAGGACGGATTTCTACACCAACTGTTCCGATAAACTCAAACGCGACGGACCATCCGACGACACGATTCGAAAACAACAACAACGCTTGCTTTGATCGTTTCGTTTGACGTTCCCAGTGTCGTTTTTGGGGGCGTCCGCAAACAACGTTGGCGCAAAAAGTATAGAAAACATTGCTTGCATTTGCACAAGGACAATTATTAAATAATTGGATCGCTCGTTTTGTAATTTCAAAAATATTTTCCATCTAAGACGCTAAACCAAGCGCAGATCCACGTCAACTCCAAACGGCACAAGCTCGCTCGGTCACGAGACACCCCCGGAGGAAATTCAGAAGAACTCGAGTGCGTAACCAGCCGCCAAAGTCGACGGCGGTTCTCTTCCGGCTGATTCCTTCGGCGCTGGTGTGAACATCAAACGGGATGTAATCAACATCCTCCGGAAGAGGAAGAGGATTCAACGGACGAGCAGAAGATCAGCGAAATCGACGAGCAAATTCAAACTAGTTCCTGGTGCTGAGCTTGGAGCGGAAAAAGGACGAGGTGCGGAAGCGGACGGCATCGACGAAGGCCGCAGGAGAGAGACGGATTATTGTGGTTGTTGGCGCTGCTGTCAAGATGGAGATTAGGAAGGAGGTAACACTGAGCGGCGGTTGCCCCTTCCTTATTCGATACGGAAATGCTAAAAACTACATACGCTATCTTAAACAAATTCATCTCGACGGCAATTTCAAACTGATTTGCCGGACCTGTCAATTGTGTCCCTCATCCGGACAACCGCGCAGTGTTCGTAGGCGTCATCCAGCCTTTGACATTCCTTTGACACGACGGACCTTAACGGAACGCTGTACAACTACAGCCATCGTCGTCACTTACTTCCTTCTTAATCTCCTGCGACCTTCGTTGATGCCGTCCGCACCTCGTCCTTTTCCGCTCCAAGCTCAGCACCCGGGACTAGTTTAGAATTTGCTCGTCGATTTCGCTGATCTTCTGCTCGGCCGTTGAATCCTCTTCCTCTTCCGGGGGATGTTGATTATATCCCGTTTGATGTTCACACCAGCACCGAAGAAATCAGCCGGAAGAGAACCGCCGTCGTCTTTGGCGGCCGGTTACGCACTCGAGTTCCTCTGAATTTCCTCCGGGGACGTCTCGTGGACCGGGCGAGCTTGTGCCGTTTGGAGTTGACGTGGATCTTCCACACGGCCTCGGAACGGATCACCAAACGGCAAAAAACGCATGTCAGGAACACGGTATGACGAGCTCGCTGTTACCACCGTTCCCACAACTCCCCAACGTGGAAACTCTGGATCTTTTGCTCGTCGATCAACCCCACTAACTCCAACCGGACGGCGCTGGTTCCGTGCGCCTCAAACACTTCCCGTTTCCACACCGGCCAGAATTTTCTGAGACACGGGCACGAAGATTCCTCCGTCGTCGGAAATTGGGCGATCGTAGTCCCATAGTCAACACAAAATAACAGCAACTTTACGCAAATCGCGCGATCTCGCAGGCAAATAAAAATCATGAGAGCTAACCAAAACAAACAAAATTTGACAGTTCTTCCAAGACAGTTCTGTACCAAGCGAGGGATAGGACACAGTTGCAGGTGCCATTCACAAACAACGAAATTGTTATAAATATCGAGCAACTACACTAAACCCCTGGTTTTTTACACCTTTTAGTTTGACCTGGGTAAAAGGAGAGAGCCTTCTGTATCATTTTAAACAATAAGTCATGAGTTCTCATTTCTGCTCTCCCAACCGCAAGCCTATGGAGGTGGTTCGCACTGATAGCGGATCGACATCCTCTCCGCTTGCCCAAAAGTTTGACCAAGTTTGACCATACATGAAATTAATCAACTCAAGCAAAACAATGTAAATGGGCCAATGCGAGTTTTTTTGTTCGAAAATTGCTTTTAATTTAATCGCAAAAAAACGATTTTTTATCAAAGTCCAGCACAAACATGAAACATCAAAATATATGCTCATTATGTGAGACTATGAAAATTATTCTAAGTGCCGGGAATTAAAAAATTCTGTCAGCGAGTGGAAATTTTGCTAAGTCCGGAAAAAATCGAAATGTGCACATAATAATTATTTCACTAATTCCCAATGGAATATCAAACCAATAACAGTTCCTGTTATTATACAAGAAAATGGAAAAACATAACTTAAACTGTTATTATCATCTTATTTCACATTTCCAATGGAATATCAAACCAATAACAGTTACTGTTATTATGGAATTAAATGTAAAAACATAACTTAAACTGTTATTATTATCTTATTTCACATTTCCAATTGAATATCATCCCAATAACATTGTTTGTTAAAATAACAGAAAGTGTTATTATTTTTTCTTCAAAAAAATATTTATAAGAATATTCAATAACAGTTTCTGTTATTTTAACAAAATCTGTTATTGAAATGACATGAATTTTGTTATTACCGTCTGCCCGGGACCGCGCGGAGTACTTTAACTTGTACCAAAGTTCTGCTTCCTCTTCCTCAACCTCCCCAAACATGGTCCCGATCAGTCAAGTTTATATTGGCGTAACGATTATAATTATGCTTAATTTGTTTAATTTAAATAAATGAATAAATTATTCCCCCACTTCCACTTCCACTTCCACCTTCAGAGGTTACCCCCAACCGTCGTGGCCACGAAACTTTTGTCGGTAATTTCATCAGGAATCGTTCTTGGGAGCATCAACTTTTCACCGGGATGATGATGCTGATGATGGGATGCTCCTCCGTGGGTTGACGGAGTTGTTTACTTTTGCTTGAACTTGCGTTCTTTTGCCGAGTGCCGACTGCCGCCCGTCGACGCTGATGGACTGGAATTGGTTTGGCTAAAGTTTTCCAGATTGAACTAAATTAAAGCCAAGCCGGGGCGAACCACCGGAGAGGAGGTTTTGGTGGCAGACTAGGGTGAATGGGTGCTGTAGGGTGGTTTGTTGGGTCTGGATTTATTTTTTTTAAATTTTACTTTCTTATCAATAATCAAATATTTAAGTTGATTTTTTAAAGAAGTTTGCAAAACAAATGAGCGATTCCCCCTAAGAAGCAGAAAAACATACAAGCTGAAAACACAAAGCCGATTAGAAAATTCAGTCCAGAGCACAGATTTTTCTATCTTAACTTACATTTTTGCCTTCCTCACCTAACTGAGGCAAGGCTATAAAATCACACGAAAAATGAAATTCTTAAATACACCTATCAGATATACCTTCACGTATACCTGTCGACTCAGAATCAAATTCTGAACAAATGTCTGTAGGGATGTGTGTAGACATGATTTTTTTCCACACGATTATCTCAGAACTGGCTGAACCAATTTTGGCCGGATTCGATTTATTCTGTTCTTTTTGGGTTCCCCTAAGACCTTATTAAATTTTATTCTGTTTAGTGAAGTACTTTTAAAATTATGCCATGAAAAAGTTTTTTTGTAGCTACTCAAAAGTGTGATTTTTGCCTAACCTCAAATGCCGGGTCTTTTTGCTTACGCGCGAGCATGCGTATCGCCCGGTTGCCACATTTCTTAAGCAGTGTCTGCGTCTCTTCTGGAATAGTCTGTATTAATTATGTTGCTGAATACATCATTTTGTCTCGACAAAGATTTACACGAACTTTTTACTGAAATATGCAACTCATAAGACATTGTTTACTAAGACTAGGAGGACAGCATGCAATTCCATCGTGCACCTAATGTTGGCATATCAGCACTTTTAAATTGAACAGTTCAACGTTTTTGTCTTGTATCGAAAAGGAATACTTTTTAATACCGCTTTTGAGTTTGATGCTCATCTGAACAGCAAATAAAATTCAAGGGAGTTTCCCAAATTGCAAAAATGATATTTTCAACTCGTTGCAAAACAGGTTTTTCACGATTCGTCAGGACATTTTCAGGTAAATGGTTGCTTTTTTCATTAAACAATATGCACAAAATTGCTTTCAATAAGAGTATACTTTGTAGTTATGTAGTTAGTTTCAAAGCATAAATTCTAAAAAAAGTCACAAAAATCGGTTATCTGTGAAAATTATAGTATTTTACAAAAATAACCCTAATAAAAGTTAAAATGCATGCAAAATTTTATACCGTTTTGACCATATTGCAAATTATGAAATATACGAAAATTTGAGTGTTTTCAAAAAATTACGGTATTTTGTGAAAATTTCAGTATTTTTCCGCAAAAAAAACAATAATGAACATAACAGCATTAAAATTTTTGCTTTGGTTGATAACCATAATGCAAATCATGATTATTTGAAGATTTTCGAAAAATATGGTATTGTGTGTGTGTTTTTAGTACTTTTACTTTAATACTATAAAAAAATGTTTAAAACTTTAAAAACCCAACGTTTTTGTTGAAATATAGTATCTTACAAATATATTGAAAATGAGATATCATTAGGGAGACAAGAAAAAAAATCAATTTTCTTTAGATTCTTTAGGTAAAAATAAGTAACTGTGCCGGTTAAGAGTCATTTTTTATCGTTGAAGTTTGTATGGAAAAATTCGAAAAAATGTATGGGGAAAAGCAAAATATTCAAAATTCCACCAAAAAATTGCGTTTAATGTGTTGGATAATTGTCAAGTTATTCGTCGATAATAATATTGCCGATGCAATTATCGTAATAACGATAACGATATATCATCGTCTTCTATGATTTTATAGTTAACTAACTACCTTGGCAAAATGCTATTTTTTGTTTCAATTTTATGAATTATTCACTTACTTCATAAGATTTTTTTTCAACATCAATTTTGAAATGTTGATTTATATTTTCCTCAAACATCAATCCATTCAATTCAAAAAATCAAAAAAATATAGAGAAAATTTAAAAAAAAAACTATATTTTCTAAAAAAGAATACAATGATTTTTTTTTGTTTTATTATTCGTATTATTCTTTAGAATTTTGCAATGTATTCAGAGATTTGTTGTTGTTTTTTTTTCAATTGGATGAAGCATTGTCTATTATACACTTTTCTCTAAAAAAAAACAATGCTATTTCAACAAAGTCCTTTTTTCATCGGTTTTCAACCTATTTGCGAAAAACCAAATTCAAAAATGCTTGAGATTGTTCATCTACACGTCTTTCGAGTGTCCTAAATAAAAAATTAACTTTTTTTCAATTTTAAGTCAAACGAAAATTTGTTTTGGAGGTCAAAATTGCTCTTACGGCCTTTTGAAAAATCATCAGAGATTTGAAGTAAAACACCCATATTTTTCAATTCCAAATAAAATTTCCCATAATTTAAATTTTGATATTGAAAACTTTTCAGCTGCTTGCTGAAATTATTTTATTCTTTTAAATATTTATAATAATATATTTTGAATACCTTAAAGTTGTATTCCTTACAAATATTTTGAATTCCAGGTTTTCAGGGGAGATTGAATGACATCTATTTCACTATATTTAAAGATGGTGCAAAATCTGATACTAAAGACATGAATCTTGAAAAAAAAAATTTGCAGAAAAAAAATCGTGTTTTTTTTGTTTACTTTATATTCATAATCAATTTGACTATCAAAAATTACTTTACTAATTTTTCACAATTTACATACACTATTTGAAGGTTAAACAACCCCAACAAAGTAATTTTGAATAACTTAGAAAATTTCTTACAATTTTCATTTTTTTTAAATTGGAGATCATTCTGCTGTTTGCTGAAACTCTTTAAATATTTTTCTGAAAAATTATTTTTCTCTGTGTCACCAGAAATTTGCTATATCTTGGTAATTTACAACTATTGGTAAGATTTTCAATGTCTAATAATTTTAATTTTGTGTAATTTTCTACTTAAACTAATAATTTCAAAAATTTTATAATCAAATGTAACTTGTGGATAGTGCTTTAAAATTTATACTGGATATTATTATTAATAAATTGCTCACATATTTGTAAAAATCGTTCAGAGTCAAATGAATATTTTTTTAAATGTTTTATGATAAAAAATAATAAAAAAACCCGATTTAATCCCACCTGGGGTGAGACAGAGCCTTTCTTACTAAAGAATATAACAATGGTAGAACTTTTTTCAATTCATAACATCGACTTTGTTTATTTATAACGTCAGCACAAAAGAAAGTCTTATGATGAAAGCAAAGTATTATAAATGATGTGATTTCCAAAAGAAATAAAAAACGCAATTTTCACCAAAAGAAAATATTCAATCGTACAATATGCTTGTACGTTTGTAATCAAACAAGCGTTTATGCCAAACGCGATCATAGCAAGCTTCCCATGCGCCATTGACAATGCACACCGCGGTTTTGGTTTTTTAGCTTCGGTGAAACGCGTGTGCCGCAGGGAAGCTAGCCTAAGAAGTTTCTAAGAAAGTGACAGAGTCAGAGATAGCTATTTTCAACAACCGCACCACTACACACTCAATCGCGAGAACCTTAGGTAGAAAACCATTGGCGTCGCCAGCATTGAAAACTTTGAAAACGATATAAACGACACGGAAAGGGGATCGATCGCCAAACCAGCGACCGAATTTTGCTGGGTTGGTTTTGCTGATATCAGCGAAATTTTTCTCTAAACCAGCGAAATTTTTCGCTGAAAAAGGTGGCTGCGCGAAATCAAATCCAGCAACTTGGTTTCGCTGGTTTGTTATTTCCGAAACGGTTTCTTTTCCAGCGAAAGTTTTCGCTGGTTTGATACACATCCTTCCGACAGCCGTCATAAATGTTTGTTATTGTTCACGTTCGGAAGCGATTTGTGGCAATCGAATTGCTTTAGGGGTTTTTTCAAAACAAAAAAGCATGAAAAAGTTCTGCATCAAGTGTTCAGCATTAAAATACATACTCAACAGGTGAGGGTTCTTTTCAATGAAAAGAAGCACGTTTCCATAAAGTTCTCGCAGCAGAAAAATACGGTGCAGTGAAGCTGGAGATGTATTTGTACTGCTGCATAGATGAGTGCACAAATTGTCGCAGGTGGCAGCAAGAATCGTAGGCGAGGTACTTGACCATGGCCGCGGAACAGTTTGTGCTGTGGCAAGTAAGTACAACCTGGTTTATTTTGGCATAGGCTTCTGCCGCCAAAACAAAAAAACAAACGTCGGTGATAAAAAACGCTGATCCAGTGCAAAAAAACACTGGTCCAGTGGAAACATTCGCTGAACCAGCGGATTTTTTGCCGGAACCAGTAGAATAATCTCCTGGTTGATTTTGGTACGAGCTGCTGCCGCGGAAAAAAAAACCCGGACGTCAGCGATAGAAAACGCTGATCCAGCGTGAAGGAACACCAGTTCAGTGAAAAAATCCGCTGGACCAGCGAATTGTTTCCCAAAACCAGCACAATAATCTACTGGTTGATTTTGGTACGAGCTGCTGCCGCCGGAAAAAAACCCGGACGTCAGCGATAGAAAACGCTGATGCAGCGTAAAAGAACACTGGTCCAGTGAAGAAATCCGCTGGACCAGCGAATTGTTTCCCAAAACCAGTACAATAATCTCCTGGTTGATTTTGGTGCACTGCCGCTTTTTCCAAACCAGCGAGAAAATTTTCTGATTCTAGCAAAACTGATCCCCCAAACAGCGACATTTTTCACCAAACCAGTGTTTTTTTCACTGGTTTGGTAGAATTTCATCGGTTTCCAAACCAGCGAAAAAAATTAGCAATTCTAGGTAATTTTTGTGCAGGCTGAGAAATTAGCGACATTTTTCGCTAGTTTTAGCGAACTTTATCGCGATTTGGCGATGGATCCCCTTTCCGTGGATGAAAGCTTGGAAAGCTCCTATTAGATCCAATGAACCCTGTTAGATAAACTTACGACAAATGAAGTCTACATTTAGGCGTTTTTAAGAGCGCACGGGAAACAAATTGATTGTAGCCGGATGAATGTCCTATGTCACAAAAGTTTTTGAATAAACATTGGACAGATATGCAAAAACGGACAGGGCAAAAGAAACCGAAAAGCTACGATATCTTACATGTTGTAGAAAACATCGGTAGACAAGCTACTACAAAACGAGTATAAGTCGAGCCTCAAAATATATGCGCCAGCATTCTCGCGCCAGTATTCGAAGCTCAACTTGACAACTTGTCGACATGGCGAGGAAGCGTCGAAAATCGATGCAGTGTGATTTTTTGACGATTTTTCCGATTAAAATTCACGCTGAATCGACATATTTACGAAGATGGAAATGACGTCCTGGCTTAAAGTAAAACCTATACCTTTCTTTAGTAAGAAAGGCAAAAAGTAAATCGTTCTAAAAATTGATCGGGATTGCCGATCGATGTCGAATTTGTTTCAGATGCTCACTCATGGTCTGTACTATGAATGTAGCAAGAAATTTTGAATAAAATCAGAAATGAAAAACGTTGGTGAAGGTCACCAGGTGGGCTTTTACCTTTTTTTAGGGATTTTTTTTCTTTTGGTAGGTTAATCAAATGGCTCTAACTCCAGAACCAGATTATGGATCTGGATGAAAATTTGGGAGGTTGTAGAGCTCGAAAAATGCAATTTTTGAGATAAATAAAAAATATGAAAATGAAAAAAATTGACCATATTTTCATTTGAAAACTGTGTATTTTGTTGAAAAGTCTGGCCGCATCCGAAAACAGATGGATATTTTGAAATTTGCGTGGCAACTCGCCCAGGTTCAGCACACTACACTGAACAAAAATGACCCTTTTAAATCAAGTGTTCTACCCTTGATCTGACCCTGCTATACAGTGCACTTAAAAACCAATCGCAAAACACTTGAATTTTGGGCAACAAAATTAGCTGTCAATTCAATAGCAAAACACTTGAATTTGACGTGTTGTGTCACATGAAATACTATATTATATTTATTGGTTTTAAATGGCTTTTCTTTCTTTAATCAATGCATGTTTGCATGTAATAGAAATGGATTTCGATTTGTTTTTATGTAAGGAAGATGTTGCGAAATGAAATGTTTTTATTTTCTATCAACCTGGCGTGTAAAAATTTTGTTATTTTTTTCTTCCTGGTCGGGATCGGTTTGTTCGCCACCACTGCTTCCTGGGAGGTTTCTCAGCGTCGGCGAGTGAAGCACCGGTGCCGGCGGAGATGGAGGCCCCATGGGGAATCTTCTTGTTGATGCAGAACCGCGGTGGTTCGAATCAAACTGTGCCTTGACCAGTCGAATGACGCATATCATGGCCCCTGAGTTGAATGCATCCAAATCTTGTTTATCACTGGCACCGCCTACCTGGTACGGCATCTGCAGCTCTTTCGCATCCTTCCTGTGAATCATACAAAATACATCCAAAAATCAAAACAAACCCCAAAAAAAAATCTCTCCCCACTCACCAAATGGGTCCGGAAAGGAACTTTATCATCAAAGTTGGCTACTGCCCGGGAGACCAAGCCCTTCCGCTGGCCATACGAAGCCCGAGCCCGAGGACACAGCCTTATGGTGATGCTCATCTTCGCGGTCACAAACCGGGCAGGCAATTTTCTGGACTGGAACATGGCGGCAGCGAACTCAAGCGGTCTGCGAAAAACGAACACACCGGACCTCCAAAACTTTCAAATGAGGAAACGAAGCAAATTCCGACGAAGCTGTCGCGAAACTGGATTTCAAATCAAAACAAGATCAATTTCAAGTGTTTTGCTCATTACTTTGAATAGTTCAGCACAGTGGGGAAAATTCATGAGCAAAACACTTGAAAAGTTTGAGCCACCCAAATGAAAATAAGGTGTCAAAAAATACCAAAAAGTCAATCGCCAAAACACTTGAATTTAATAATGGATTGGATTGAAATTTAAACACAAACAAATTAGATCTAAGATGCGGATAAATTGAATCATTCAAGTGTTTGGGCACTTGGAAAAAAAGGGTGGCGTATTTTCAGTGTAGCTTTCATCTGCACTCAGAAAAATCGAAATCAGATTTATGGGAGCTGAGAACGGCGCGACACAAAATTTTGCAAAATTTTACCACATACGAACATCACTCGACCTCCACGGAATTTATTTTCTCAAAATTCGAGGATTCGAGATAGACGAGTTCTGTCAAGGTGAATCGATAGAGCGTCGAAAATCGATGCAGTGTGATTTTTTGACGATTTTTCCGATTAAAATTCACGCTGAATCGACATATTTACGAAGATGGAAATGACGTCCTGGCTTAAAGTAAAACCTATACATTTCTTTAGTAAAAAAGGCAAAAAGTAAATCGTTCTAAAAATTGATCGGGATTGCCGATCGATGTCGAATTTGTTTCAGATGCTCACTCATGGTCTGTACTATGAATGTAGCAAGAAATTTTGAATAAAATCAGAAATGAAAAACGTTGGTGAAGGTCACCAGGTGGGCTTTTACCTTTTTTTAGGGATTTTTTTTCTTTTGGTAGGTTAATCAAATGGCTCTAACTCCAGAACCAGATTATGGATCTGGATGAAAATTTGGGAGGTTGTAGAGCTCGAAAAATGCAATTTTTGAGATAAATAAAAAATATGAAAATGAAAAAAATTGACCATATTTTCATTTGGAAACTGTGTATTTCGTTGAAAAGTCTGGCCGCATCCGAAAACAGATGGATATTTGGAAATTTGCGTGGCAACTCGCCCAGGTTCAGCACACTAGCTTTCATCTGCACTCAGATAAATCGAAATCGGATTTATGGGAGCTGAGAACGGCGCGACACAAAACTTTGCAAAATTTTACCACATACGAACATCACTCGACCTCCACGGAATTTATTTTCTCAAAATTCGAGGATTCGAGATAGACGAGTTCTGTCAAGGTGAATCGATAGAGCGTCGAAAATCGATGCAGTGTGATTTTTTGACGATTTTTCCGATTAAAATTCACGCTGAATCGACATATTTACGAAGATGGAAATGACGTCCTGGCTTAAAGTAAAACCTATACCTTTCTTTAGTAAGAAAGGCAAAATAATGAAAAAATAGAAAATTCCAATTAAAATTTAGGCCAGGATTGTTTTGTAAGAAATATGAGAAAATTTCATAAAATTAAACAAAAACTGCACCTTCGTTGACTACCCTATCTCCAGAATCGATTCCTGGAGAGCATTATGCAGATCATCTGAGGCAGCCTGAAACCCGCAAGCGCCCCGAAAAGATGAACGAAAAAAGATAAATGAATCCTCTGTGGGACAGGGGCGGATCAACCAGATCGAAGGACCAGAAGAAGGGGAAACCACTGCTGCACGAGCGAAAACCGATTTTTATATTAAGTCATTAAGTTCATTCTCGCTGAATGCTCCATTAGTGCGTGATCTTCCCTCACTCGCTCGCCTCCATCTCCATCATGATTTGTAAATTGAAATTCTGTGTTCGCAGTGACACGCACTGGAGAGATACCCGCCACTTGATGGCACCGGAAGACCCCGCTGACGACGGTTATCAGAGCGAGCTCGACGTTCTATTCAAAAACGGAGGGTTGTCTCGTCCTACAAACAAAGCTCCCGAGACGGCCCGAGCGATTGGAAACGTCATTTATCACTGTCAGCCGCAGTTTTTGGCCGCCAACCTCCCGGGTCGAAAATCAGCCACCATTATCTAATAAATATACCCGGTATAACCCTGAGTGGCAGCGCGCTCCCGGAATCTCCCTTCCCCGAGGTCATCCCGGTTTGACCTGGTCCGGGGAAGAACCAGGTAAGAGACCGTCACGTATGTGTGTGACTCAATGGCCGGGCAGAGATTTGTGCTCCAAGATATGAACCCTTTCCGAAATAGATTTGGTATCCAGGTTCGAATCCGGCCGGGGAGAAGTCACAAAGTGCGAAGGTTTTTCGAAAGCAGATTGCGAGAGGAGATTAATGTGGCAACATTAAATTATCGTTTTTCTCACAAATGACGGCGCGCGATATGGTCGGTAAACGGTAAATGGCCAGGAGGGAGGGGTGAGTTTTACGGGGGCCATTGTTGGACCCCTTACCCCTCTGGTAGATTTATTTGACACACTGAACTGGTGTTGAAACGCGCGATTTGGAGCGATTAGGAGGGTCGACAATGGGGGTTTGCTGTACTACTGTTTGGATTGATTTTGTGCCGGATCAGGTCAGATCAGGTCAGATTGCTCAATTGGACGCGGGTTTTACAGTTTTGATATATGTGTACCCCCCTCAGGAAGGTTGATTCATTTATTTATTTTATCAAACATTAGCTAAGACTCTTCAAATATAATAAACGGTTGAAAAACGATCCAATCTAACGCAACAGTTCAAGAATTCAACAAGCTAATCAACAAGCTGCCTAAAAGGCACTTTAATCCCAACAATGTAATCTTAAAACCTCTCTCTAATGACCCATCCATCTGCGTGGACTCATTAATACGAGAGCTTGTTGTGCCGCACGTCCATTTGCGGATCCATAAAAATGTCTTCCGAAAACACTGTTTACTACCGCGCACAGTTCCATTCTCCACAGTGCCATGGTCGTAAATCATATCTGACCGCCTCATAATTTTGCCATTTTTGCGCTGTCCTCGCAGAAACAACAGTCGCTGACATTATTCCAAGGAATTTGCGCAAACTAAGTGATCATCACCCTCGAGCCTGACGGAGGTACCTGATGAGAGGTGATTTTTTCGTATACCCAAATGAGAGGTTATGAAATTCTCCCCAACTTCACAAGTTTGCTACAGCTCTTCAGTTGATTACACAGAAATGATCAGTTCACGAAAACGTGAACGAATGTATTGACAGGTAGCTTTATTATTTTTCACAGACCATTCGTTTGAGTGTACAAAAATTAAGGTCCTCGGCCTTCGCCGCTCTGAACCATGTCATCCACGATGTCCAACAGCGTCCAGAAACATCAACCGAAAATTGGACCACGACACGGCCCGGACTCTTTAACCGGCCATTAACCGGCCCGAGGAAGTCCCGCCATGTCCGTGGCAGTGTCACTTAACATTACCATCATGGCTCGGTGTGGTACTTTACTTCATGACTTGGTTCGTTACAGCCCAGGACTTTCACGGGCAAAAGTGCTTCTTGCCTTCGAACATTTCACGTTTGATTGCTGCATTAATAATGAAACAAGTCTGCCCTCGGCGCTGCCAAAAAGTGTACACACCGGGAAAAATTGAGACTCTCTAAGAGGGGTTGTGTTCCAAACTATATACCAGACGACATACGCCGTCTTTGCTCTGAACCTCCCCGTCCCGTATAAAGTTGGAGAGTACAAGAACCTATAATGTAAAACCAACTGGAAAATGGAACCGCTCTAAATTATTCAGGGGCTCGGGGCCGGGCCAAGTCTGGGTTTTTGTCCTGCTTCGAAGGAAAATGCCGAATGGCTTGCCACTTGCTACTGCATGTATGAATGGGAATCAGTGTCAATTTTGCCGAAATCTGTCTCTAGATGTTGCTTGGCGATGCTTGAGAAGATTTGACACGTATTGAAGCCACTTTGCGTCTCGCCCAGAATCGACGTCGTTTGAAAGTGACAGCCTCCCATAAGTTGACGGCACAAGCTGATCAAAAATTGATGCGAATTCGACTGATTCTTGACACTCCCCTCCCAAACCAAATCTTCTGCGAAGCAGTCCCTTCTTGAAGATCTGCACTGCTCATTCCCACGCAGCTTCCGGATTGATCCGAATCAGAGTTCCTAAAGTGTGCACTTAACCTCGCAAAGCTCTCCAGCGCTCAAGTGTGCATTGTCCGACCTCTTCAGGGCTGTTCTGCGCGGTGGCGAAACTTAATTTATGTCAAATCATATGCGATTCCGAGATAAGAGTTAATTGAAAATCCCACACTCGTTCAAACATGGTCCGAGTGCGGGGTTTTTGCGCGACTCCTTTTTGTGGACACTTGAGAGCTAGTCTGGTGGACGGTCAACACAGATTTACTTTGGAAAAACAATCTTTTTAATTGAACTGATTTTGACCTAAACTCCGATATAATGACTTCGACTCTGACAATCAGAATCTCTGAGATTCTGAATCTTAGACTCTGACTCTGACTTTGACTCTGACTTTGACTTTGACTCTGACTCTGACTCTGACTCTGACTCTGACTCTGACTCTGACTCTGACTCTGACTCTGACTCTGACTCTGACTCTGACTCTGACTCTGACTCTGACTCTGACTCTGACTCTGACTCTGACTCTGACTCTGACTCTGACTCTGACTCTGACTCTGACTCTGACTCTGACTCTGACTCTGACTCTGACTCTGACTCCGACTCTGACTCTGACTCTGACTCTGACTCTGACTCTGACTCTGACTCTGACTCTGACTCTGACTCTGACTCTGACTCTGACTCTGACTCTGACTCTGACTCTGACTCTGATAATTTGACTAACTAATTGACTCTGATTCTGATTCAAACTCTGATAGAGCCTAACTCTGATTCTGACTCTGACTTTGATTTCGACTCAAACTCTGACTATGATTCTGACACTCTGACGCTGAGACTCTGAAACTTAGATTTTTATTTTGAGACTCTGACCCTTAGTCTGAGTCTGAGTCTTACTCTTAGCATCTGACTCTGACTTTGAGATTCTAGTTCTGACTCTAACTCTGATTCTGACTAACTCTTCATCTGTCTCTGACTATGATTCTGACCCTAACTCTGATTCTGACTCTGATTCAGATTCTGACTCTGATTCAAATTCTGACTCTGATTCTGATTCTGACTCTGATTCAGATTCTGCCTCTGATTCTAACTCTAGCTTTGTCTCAGACCCTTAGATTCTTAATTTGAGTGTTATTCTGAAATTTTTACTCAGACCCTTACTCTGCCTTTGAGATAATGGTTCTGACTCTGACTTGCTCTTCTCAAACTCTAACTTTGAGAGTCTGTGATTTTGACTCCAAGACTTAGACCTTGAAATCCTGACTCTGATATTCTTGGACTCTGACATTTGAATTCCGACTGGGATATTCTGACTCTGACTCTTGACTTCGGATTCCTGACTCCTGACTCCTGACTCCTGACTCTTGACTTCTGACTCCTGATTCCTGACTACTGACTCTTGACTTCTTACTTTTGAAACCTGTCTTCTGACTCCTGACTCCTGACTTCTGATTTATGATTCCGATTTCTCTTTTATTCTGACTTCTGAGTTCTGAATCCTGACTCCTGCCAGTTGTGTTCTGTCAAAAGGGCAAGATTTGACCGGCCACGACTTCACAACCGTATCCCAACTCAACAAGAACCAACCTAAAACAAATCCGACTCCGCCAGACTATACCTCAAGTGACCACCCTCCTCCTGAAACCGCGATTTCGCGTTGTTTTGTTTTCGGGGAGTGGAACTGTGCAGTTTTGCAAGACCAAACCCAGGGCGGAGTCCCGGCGTTGATTCGTCGGCCTCCTTCTTCTGCGCTCGCGCTGTAGCACTTAATTACAAAATCCGGCCTCCCCGGCCGTGTGGCAGATTCCAAATTGAGTAAATCTTCCAGAAGTGATCATCAATCGGTCATCACTGAGCAGCACATTCTTGGGCGGGATTGCGTGTGTGTCACATGGCAGGGAGATTTTTAATAATTACTTTTTTTTTGCGACGTGGAGGAGGACACGAGACACTTGATGGACAGCAGCTGCGGGATTCGGATGGACGTGTGATGTGGTGGCACTGATGGACATGTGAGTGTGATTTGGGGGGAGGACAGTTGGATGTTATGACTTGTTGGTTAATTGGATGTTGCTTGATTTCATTTTATATTGATGTGATGACTTGGCAGTACAATAATCTATCGGGTTTCAATTAAATTCGAATAATATTTTTTCATTTTCAACAAAACAAGAAACAAGAATTAAATTAAATTTCATTCCATTCGAAAGTTTATTAACACTGAAGACCACAACAATGTCCAGATAGATCAAATGCCCTCTCCGTAAGTGATTGATGTTCAATCTTACCAAGGAAAAAGATTCCAGATTGGTTCTTCAAATTCCTTTTTAAAACAGCAGCAGCAGCAGTAGATCTTCTTCATTTGGATCAATTTCCCATCGTTTTGTGTCCCATGCAGCATCATCCAAGTACCTTCTCCAAAAGCCACACACTAAACTAAATTGATTGATGTTGGTGGCTCCTGGCTTCAGGAATTTACACTCCCCCTCCTCCAAAGGCAGCTTTGGGCGAGCACAAAACTTCTATTATTGATTGCCCCTAATCCCCGGCACCTCCCCCTTCAAGTCAAGTTTGAGTTTTGAGCATAGTTTGGCATTTGTGGTCTCGTATCGATTGCCCCCACGTGGAAGCGCACTGATTTTTCTCCGGGAGGGGGGCCTCCTCTCCGCCAAAGTATGTGGGGAATTCTTCGGGGTTCAACCGTTCAGGAGGAGCCACATCCCACTTTCTCACTCAATCTCGAAAAACCTCAATCAATTTCAACTAACTTCAAACAAAACAAATTCTTCTCCCTGTTCCGGCCGCTTTCCACCGTAAGGCAGAAACTTCTTGAAGTTCTGCAGCTCCCAGCGCGTCGATAGACTCCGCTCCACTTGAACTTCTTGAAGTCTCGACGACCAACTACCGGCACATACTAAAAGTCGTTTATAAACACAAACGCACACACGCATGATGCTGACATGGCTTTGGTAAATTTTTCGGTTGTTATTTTTTAATTAATTAATAATCGACAAGGCCCTCCAATGTTTTTTTTCGTACTTCTTCTCTCT